>NW_028270158.1:72681412-72691857 GCF_037043375.1 Chiloscyllium plagiosum
GTTAGGGTTAGGGTTAGGGTTAGGGTTAGGGTTAGGGTTAGGGTTAGGGTTAGGGTTAGGGTTAGGGTTAGGGTTAGGGTTAGGGTTAGGGTTAGGGTTAGGGTTAGGGTTAGGGTTAGGGTTAGGGTTAGGGTTAGGGTTAGGGTTAGGGTTAGGGTTAGGGTTAGGGTTAGGGTTAGGGTTAGGGTTAGGGTTAGGGTTAGGGTTAGGGTTAGGGTTAGGGTTAGGGTTAGGGTTAGGGTTAGGGTTAGGGTTAGGGTTAGGGTTAGGGTTAGGGTTAGGGTTAGGGTTAGGGTTAGGGTTAGGGTTAGGGTTAGGGTTAGGGTTAGGGTTAGGGTTAGGGTTAGGGTTAGGGTTAGGGTTAGGGTTAGGGTTAGGGTTAGGGTTAGGGTTAGGGTTAGGGTTAGGGTTAGGGTTAGGGTTAGGGTTAGGGTTAGGGTTAGGGTTAGGGTTAGGGTTAGGGTTAGGGTTAGGGTTAGGGTTAGGGTTAGGGTTAGGGTTAGGGTTAGGGTTAGGGTTAGGGTTAGGGTTAGGGTTAGGGTTAGGGTTAGGGTTAGGGTTAGGGTTAGGGTTAGGGTTAGGGTTAGGGTTAGGGTTAGGGTTAGGGTTAGGGTTAGGGTTAGGGTTAGGGTTAGGGTTAGGGTTAGGGTTAGGGTTAGGGTTAGGGTTAGGGTTAGGGTTAGGGTTAGGGTTAGGGTTAGGGTTAGGGTTAGGGTTAGGGTTAGGGTTAGGGTTAGGGTTAGGGTTAGGGTTAGGGTTAGGGTTAGGGTTAGGGTTAGGGTTAGGGTTAGGGTTAGGGTTAGGGTTAGGGTTAGGGTTAGGGTTAGGGTTAGGGTTAGGGTTAGGGTTAGGGTTAGGGTTAGGGTTAGGGTTAGGGTTAGGGTTAGGGTTAGGGTTAGGGTTAGGGTTAGGGTTAGGGTTAGGGTTAGGGTTAGGGTTAGGGTTAGGGTTAGGGTTAGGGTTAGGGTTAGGGTTAGGGTTAGGGTTAGGGTTAGGGTTAGGGTTAGGGTTAGGGTTAGGGTTAGGGTTAGGGTTAGGGTTAGGGTTAGGGTTAGGGTTAGGGTTAGGGTTAGGGTTAGGGTTAGGGTTAGGGTTAGGGTTAGGGTTAGGGTTAGGGTTAGGGTTAGGGTTAGGGTTAGGGTTAGGGTTAGGGTTAGGGTTAGGGTTAGGGTTAGGGTTAGGGTTAGGGTTAGGGTTAGGGTTAGGGTTAGGGTTAGGGTTAGGGTTAGGGTTAGGGTTAGGGTTAGGGTTAGGGTTAGGGTTAGGGTTAGGGTTAGGGTTAGGGTTAGGGTTAGGGTTAGGGTTAGGGTTAGGGTTAGGGTTAGGGTTAGGGTTAGGGTTAGGGTTAGGGTTAGGGTTAGGGTTAGGGTTAGGGTTAGGGTTAGGGTTAGGGTTAGGGTTAGGGTTAGGGTTAGGGTTAGGGTTAGGGTTAGGGTTAGGGTTAGGGTTAGGGTTAGGGTTAGGGTTAGGGTTAGGGTTAGGGTTAGGGTTAGGGTTAGGGTTAGGGTTAGGGTTAGGGTTAGGGTTAGGGTTAGGGTTAGGGTTAGGGTTAGGGTTAGGGTTAGGGTTAGGGTTAGGGTTAGGGTTAGGGTTAGGGTTAGGGTTAGGGTTAGGGTTAGGGTTAGGGTTAGGGTTAGGGTTAGGGTTAGGGTTAGGGTTAGGGTTAGGGTTAGGGTTAGGGTTAGGGTTAGGGTTAGGGTTAGGGTTAGGGTTAGGGTTAGGGTTAGGGTTAGGGTTAGGGTTAGGGTTAGGGTTAGGGTTAGGGTTAGGGTTAGGGTTAGGGTTAGGGTTAGGGTTAGGGTTAGGGTTAGGGTTAGGGTTAGGGTTAGGGTTAGGGTTAGGGTTAGGGTTAGGGTTAGGGTTAGGGTTAGGGTTAGGGTTAGGGTTAGGGTTAGGGTTAGGGTTAGGGTTAGGGTTAGGGTTAGGGTTAGGGTTAGGGTTAGGGTTAGGGTTAGGGTTAGGGTTAGGGTTAGGGTTAGGGTTAGGGTTAGGGTTAGGGTTAGGGTTAGGGTTAGGGTTAGGGTTAGGGTTAGGGTTAGGGTTAGGGTTAGGGTTAGGGTTAGGGTTAGGGTTAGGGTTAGGGTTAGGGTTAGGGTTAGGGTTAGGGTTAGGGTTAGGGTTAGGGTTAGGGTTAGGGTTAGGGTTAGGGTTAGGGTTAGGGTTAGGGTTAGGGTTAGGGTTAGGGTTAGGGTTAGGGTTAGGGTTAGGGTTAGGGTTAGGGTTAGGGTTAGGGTTAGGGTTAGGGTTAGGGTTAGGGTTAGGGTTAGGGTTAGGGTTAGGGTTAGGGTTAGGGTTAGGGTTAGGGTTAGGGTTAGGGTTAGGGTTAGGGTTAGGGTTAGGGTTAGGGTTAGGGTTAGGGTTAGGGTTAGGGTTAGGGTTAGGGTTAGGGTTAGGGTTAGGGTTAGGGTTAGGGTTAGGGTTAGGGTTAGGGTTAGGGTTAGGGTTAGGGTTAGGGTTAGGGTTAGGGTTAGGGTTAGGGTTAGGGTTAGGGTTAGGGTTAGGGTTAGGGTTAGGGTTAGGGTTAGGGTTAGGGTTAGGGTTAGGGTTAGGGTTAGGGTTAGGGTTAGGGTTAGGGTTAGGGTTAGGGTTAGGGTTAGGGTTAGGGTTAGGGTTAGGGTTAGGGTTAGGGTTAGGGTTAGGGTTAGGGTTAGGGTTAGGGTTAGGGTTAGGGTTAGGGTTAGGGTTAGGGTTAGGGTTAGGGTTAGGGTTAGGGTTAGGGTTAGGGTTAGGGTTAGGGTTAGGGTTAGGGTTAGGGTTAGGGTTAGGGTTAGGGTTAGGGTTAGGGTTAGGGTTAGGGTTAGGGTTAGGGTTAGGGTTAGGGTTAGGGTTAGGGTTAGGGTTAGGGTTAGGGTTAGGGTTAGGGTTAGGGTTAGGGTTAGGGTTAGGGTTAGGGTTAGGGTTAGGGTTAGGGTTAGGGTTAGGGTTAGGGTTAGGGTTAGGGTTAGGGTTAGGGTTAGGGTTAGGGTTAGGGTTAGGGTTAGGGTTAGGGTTAGGGTTAGGGTTAGGGTTAGGGTTAGGGTTAGGGTTAGGGTTAGGGTTAGGGTTAGGGTTAGGGTTAGGGTTAGGGTTAGGGTTAGGGTTAGGGTTAGGGTTAGGGTTAGGGTTAGGGTTAGGGTTAGGGTTAGGGTTAGGGTTAGGGTTAGGGTTAGGGTTAGGGTTAGGGTTAGGGTTAGGGTTAGGGTTAGGGTTAGGGTTAGGGTTAGGGTTAGGGTTAGGGTTAGGGTTAGGGTTAGGGTTAGGGTTAGGGTTAGGGTTAGGGTTAGGGTTAGGGTTAGGGTTAGGGTTAGGGTTAGGGTTAGGGTTAGGGTTAGGGTTAGGGTTAGGGTTAGGGTTAGGGTTAGGGTTAGGGTTAGGGTTAGGGTTAGGGTTAGGGTTAGGGTTAGGGTTAGGGTTAGGGTTAGGGTTAGGGTTAGGGTTAGGGTTAGGGTTAGGGTTAGGGTTAGGGTTAGGGTTAGGGTTAGGGTTAGGGTTAGGGTTAGGGTTAGGGTTAGGGTTAGGGTTAGGGTTAGGGTTAGGGTTAGGGTTAGGGTTAGGGTTAGGGTTAGGGTTAGGGTTAGGGTTAGGGTTAGGGTTAGGGTTAGGGTTAGGGTTAGGGTTAGGGTTAGGGTTAGGGTTAGGGTTAGGGTTAGGGTTAGGGTTAGGGTTAGGGTTAGGGTTAGGGTTAGGGTTAGGGTTAGGGTTAGGGTTAGGGTTAGGGTTAGGGTTAGGGTTAGGGTTAGGGTTAGGGTTAGGGTTAGGGTTAGGGTTAGGGTTAGGGTTAGGGTTAGGGTTAGGGTTAGGGTTAGGGTTAGGGTTAGGGTTAGGGTTAGGGTTAGGGTTAGGGTTAGGGTTAGGGTTAGGGTTAGGGTTAGGGTTAGGGTTAGGGTTAGGGTTAGGGTTAGGGTTAGGGTTAGGGTTAGGGTTAGGGTTAGGGTTAGGGTTAGGGTTAGGGTTAGGGTTAGGGTTAGGGTTAGGGTTAGGGTTAGGGTTAGGGTTAGGGTTAGGGTTAGGGTTAGGGTTAGGGTTAGGGTTAGGGTTAGGGTTAGGGTTAGGGTTAGGGTTAGGGTTAGGGTTAGGGTTAGGGTTAGGGTTAGGGTTAGGGTTAGGGTTAGGGTTAGGGTTAGGGTTAGGGTTAGGGTTAGGGTTAGGGTTAGGGTTAGGGTTAGGGTTAGGGTTAGGGTTAGGGTTAGGGTTAGGGTTAGGGTTAGGGTTAGGGTTAGGGTTAGGGTTAGGGTTAGGGTTAGGGTTAGGGTTAGGGTTAGGGTTAGGGTTAGGGTTAGGGTTAGGGTTAGGGTTAGGGTTAGGGTTAGGGTTAGGGTTAGGGTTAGGGTTAGGGTTAGGGTTAGGGTTAGGGTTAGGGTTAGGGTTAGGGTTAGGGTTAGGGTTAGGGTTAGGGTTAGGGTTAGGGTTAGGGTTAGGGTTAGGGTTAGGGTTAGGGTTAGGGTTAGGGTTAGGGTTAGGGTTAGGGTTAGGGTTAGGGTTAGGGTTAGGGTTAGGGTTAGGGTTAGGGTTAGGGTTAGGGTTAGGGTTAGGGTTAGGGTTAGGGTTAGGGTTAGGGTTAGGGTTAGGGTTAGGGTTAGGGTTAGGGTTAGGGTTAGGGTTAGGGTTAGGGTTAGGGTTAGGGTTAGGGTTAGGGTTAGGGTTAGGGTTAGGGTTAGGGTTAGGGTTAGGGTTAGGGTTAGGGTTAGGGTTAGGGTTAGGGTTAGGGTTAGGGTTAGGGTTAGGGTTAGGGTTAGGGTTAGGGTTAGGGTTAGGGTTAGGGTTAGGGTTAGGGTTAGGGTTAGGGTTAGGGTTAGGGTTAGGGTTAGGGTTAGGGTTAGGGTTAGGGTTAGGGTTAGGGTTAGGGTTAGGGTTAGGGTTAGGGTTAGGGTTAGGGTTAGGGTTAGGGTTAGGGTTAGGGTTAGGGTTAGGGTTAGGGTTAGGGTTAGGGTTAGGGTTAGGGTTAGGGTTAGGGTTAGGGTTAGGGTTAGGGTTAGGGTTAGGGTTAGGGTTAGGGTTAGGGTTAGGGTTAGGGTTAGGGTTAGGGTTAGGGTTAGGGTTAGGGTTAGGGTTAGGGTTAGGGTTAGGGTTAGGGTTAGGGTTAGGGTTAGGGTTAGGGTTAGGGTTAGGGTTAGGGTTAGGGTTAGGGTTAGGGTTAGGGTTAGGGTTAGGGTTAGGGTTAGGGTTAGGGTTAGGGTTAGGGTTAGGGTTAGGGTTAGGGTTAGGGTTAGGGTTAGGGTTAGGGTTAGGGTTAGGGTTAGGGTTAGGGTTAGGGTTAGGGTTAGGGTTAGGGTTAGGGTTAGGGTTAGGGTTAGGGTTAGGGTTAGGGTTAGGGTTAGGGTTAGGGTTAGGGTTAGGGTTAGGGTTAGGGTTAGGGTTAGGGTTAGGGTTAGGGTTAGGGTTAGGGTTAGGGTTAGGGTTAGGGTTAGGGTTAGGGTTAGGGTTAGGGTTAGGGTTAGGGTTAGGGTTAGGGTTAGGGTTAGGGTTAGGGTTAGGGTTAGGGTTAGGGTTAGGGTTAGGGTTAGGGTTAGGGTTAGGGTTAGGGTTAGGGTTAGGGTTAGGGTTAGGGTTAGGGTTAGGGTTAGGGTTAGGGTTAGGGTTAGGGTTAGGGTTAGGGTTAGGGTTAGGGTTAGGGTTAGGGTTAGGGTTAGGGTTAGGGTTAGGGTTAGGGTTAGGGTTAGGGTTAGGGTTAGGGTTAGGGTTAGGGTTAGGGTTAGGGTTAGGGTTAGGGTTAGGGTTAGGGTTAGGGTTAGGGTTAGGGTTAGGGTTAGGGTTAGGGTTAGGGTTAGGGTTAGGGTTAGGGTTAGGGTTAGGGTTAGGGTTAGGGTTAGGGTTAGGGTTAGGGTTAGGGTTAGGGTTAGGGTTAGGGTTAGGGTTAGGGTTAGGGTTAGGGTTAGGGTTAGGGTTAGGGTTAGGGTTAGGGTTAGGGTTAGGGTTAGGGTTAGGGTTAGGGTTAGGGTTAGGGTTAGGGTTAGGGTTAGGGTTAGGGTTAGGGTTAGGGTTAGGGTTAGGGTTAGGGTTAGGGTTAGGGTTAGGGTTAGGGTTAGGGTTAGGGTTAGGGTTAGGGTTAGGGTTAGGGTTAGGGTTAGGGTTAGGGTTAGGGTTAGGGTTAGGGTTAGGGTTAGGGTTAGGGTTAGGGTTAGGGTTAGGGTTAGGGTTAGGGTTAGGGTTAGGGTTAGGGTTAGGGTTAGGGTTAGGGTTAGGGTTAGGGTTAGGGTTAGGGTTAGGGTTAGGGTTAGGGTTAGGGTTAGGGTTAGGGTTAGGGTTAGGGTTAGGGTTAGGGTTAGGGTTAGGGTTAGGGTTAGGGTTAGGGTTAGGGTTAGGGTTAGGGTTAGGGTTAGGGTTAGGGTTAGGGTTAGGGTTAGGGTTAGGGTTAGGGTTAGGGTTAGGGTTAGGGTTAGGGTTAGGGTTAGGGTTAGGGTTAGGGTTAGGGTTAGGGTTAGGGTTAGGGTTAGGGTTAGGGTTAGGGTTAGGGTTAGGGTTAGGGTTAGGGTTAGGGTTAGGGTTAGGGTTAGGGTTAGGGTTAGGGTTAGGGTTAGGGTTAGGGTTAGGGTTAGGGTTAGGGTTAGGGTTAGGGTTAGGGTTAGGGTTAGGGTTAGGGTTAGGGTTAGGGTTAGGGTTAGGGTTAGGGTTAGGGTTAGGGTTAGGGTTAGGGTTAGGGTTAGGGTTAGGGTTAGGGTTAGGGTTAGGGTTAGGGTTAGGGTTAGGGTTAGGGTTAGGGTTAGGGTTAGGGTTAGGGTTAGGGTTAGGGTTAGGGTTAGGGTTAGGGTTAGGGTTAGGGTTAGGGTTAGGGTTAGGGTTAGGGTTAGGGTTAGGGTTAGGGTTAGGGTTAGGGTTAGGGTTAGGGTTAGGGTTAGGGTTAGGGTTAGGGTTAGGGTTAGGGTTAGGGTTAGGGTTAGGGTTAGGGTTAGGGTTAGGGTTAGGGTTAGGGTTAGGGTTAGGGTTAGGGTTAGGGTTAGGGTTAGGGTTAGGGTTAGGGTTAGGGTTAGGGTTAGGGTTAGGGTTAGGGTTAGGGTTAGGGTTAGGGTTAGGGTTAGGGTTAGGGTTAGGGTTAGGGTTAGGGTTAGGGTTAGGGTTAGGGTTAGGGTTAGGGTTAGGGTTAGGGTTAGGGTTAGGGTTAGGGTTAGGGTTAGGGTTAGGGTTAGGGTTAGGGTTAGGGTTAGGGTTAGGGTTAGGGTTAGGGTTAGGGTTAGGGTTAGGGTTAGGGTTAGGGTTAGGGTTAGGGTTAGGGTTAGGGTTAGGGTTAGGGTTAGGGTTAGGGTTAGGGTTAGGGTTAGGGTTAGGGTTAGGGTTAGGGTTAGGGTTAGGGTTAGGGTTAGGGTTAGGGTTAGGGTTAGGGTTAGGGTTAGGGTTAGGGTTAGGGTTAGGGTTAGGGTTAGGGTTAGGGTTAGGGTTAGGGTTAGGGTTAGGGTTAGGGTTAGGGTTAGGGTTAGGGTTAGGGTTAGGGTTAGGGTTAGGGTTAGGGTTAGGGTTAGGGTTAGGGTTAGGGTTAGGGTTAGGGTTAGGGTTAGGGTTAGGGTTAGGGTTAGGGTTAGGGTTAGGGTTAGGGTTAGGGTTAGGGTTAGGGTTAGGGTTAGGGTTAGGGTTAGGGTTAGGGTTAGGGTTAGGGTTAGGGTTAGGGTTAGGGTTAGGGTTAGGGTTAGGGTTAGGGTTAGGGTTAGGGTTAGGGTTAGGGTTAGGGTTAGGGTTAGGGTTAGGGTTAGGGTTAGGGTTAGGGTTAGGGTTAGGGTTAGGGTTAGGGTTAGGGTTAGGGTTAGGGTTAGGGTTAGGGTTAGGGTTAGGGTTAGGGTTAGGGTTAGGGTTAGGGTTAGGGTTAGGGTTAGGGTTAGGGTTAGGGTTAGGGTTAGGGTTAGGGTTAGGGTTAGGGTTAGGGTTAGGGTTAGGGTTAGGGTTAGGGTTAGGGTTAGGGTTAGGGTTAGGGTTAGGGTTAGGGTTAGGGTTAGGGTTAGGGTTAGGGTTAGGGTTAGGGTTAGGGTTAGGGTTAGGGTTAGGGTTAGGGTTAGGGTTAGGGTTAGGGTTAGGGTTAGGGTTAGGGTTAGGGTTAGGGTTAGGGTTAGGGTTAGGGTTAGGGTTAGGGTTAGGGTTAGGGTTAGGGTTAGGGTTAGGGTTAGGGTTAGGGTTAGGGTTAGGGTTAGGGTTAGGGTTAGGGTTAGGGTTAGGGTTAGGGTTAGGGTTAGGGTTAGGGTTAGGGTTAGGGTTAGGGTTAGGGTTAGGGTTAGGGTTAGGGTTAGGGTTAGGGTTAGGGTTAGGGTTAGGGTTAGGGTTAGGGTTAGGGTTAGGGTTAGGGTTAGGGTTAGGGTTAGGGTTAGGGTTAGGGTTAGGGTTAGGGTTAGGGTTAGGGTTAGGGTTAGGGTTAGGGTTAGGGTTAGGGTTAGGGTTAGGGTTAGGGTTAGGGTTAGGGTTAGGGTTAGGGTTAGGGTTAGGGTTAGGGTTAGGGTTAGGGTTAGGGTTAGGGTTAGGGTTAGGGTTAGGGTTAGGGTTAGGGTTAGGGTTAGGGTTAGGGTTAGGGTTAGGGTTAGGGTTAGGGTTAGGGTTAGGGTTAGGGTTAGGGTTAGGGTTAGGGTTAGGGTTAGGGTTAGGGTTAGGGTTAGGGTTAGGGTTAGGGTTAGGGTTAGGGTTAGGGTTAGGGTTAGGGTTAGGGTTAGGGTTAGGGTTAGGGTTAGGGTTAGGGTTAGGGTTAGGGTTAGGGTTAGGGTTAGGGTTAGGGTTAGGGTTAGGGTTAGGGTTAGGGTTAGGGTTAGGGTTAGGGTTAGGGTTAGGGTTAGGGTTAGGGTTAGGGTTAGGGTTAGGGTTAGGGTTAGGGTTAGGGTTAGGGTTAGGGTTAGGGTTAGGGTTAGGGTTAGGGTTAGGGTTAGGGTTAGGGTTAGGGTTAGGGTTAGGGTTAGGGTTAGGGTTAGGGTTAGGGTTAGGGTTAGGGTTAGGGTTAGGGTTAGGGTTAGGGTTAGGGTTAGGGTTAGGGTTAGGGTTAGGGTTAGGGTTAGGGTTAGGGTTAGGGTTAGGGTTAGGGTTAGGGTTAGGGTTAGGGTTAGGGTTAGGGTTAGGGTTAGGGTTAGGGTTAGGGTTAGGGTTAGGGTTAGGGTTAGGGTTAGGGTTAGGGTTAGGGTTAGGGTTAGGGTTAGGGTTAGGGTTAGGGTTAGGGTTAGGGTTAGGGTTAGGGTTAGGGTTAGGGTTAGGGTTAGGGTTAGGGTTAGGGTTAGGGTTAGGGTTAGGGTTAGGGTTAGGGTTAGGGTTAGGGTTAGGGTTAGGGTTAGGGTTAGGGTTAGGGTTAGGGTTAGGGTTAGGGTTAGGGTTAGGGTTAGGGTTAGGGTTAGGGTTAGGGTTAGGGTTAGGGTTAGGGTTAGGGTTAGGGTTAGGGTTAGGGTTAGGGTTAGGGTTAGGGTTAGGGTTAGGGTTAGGGTTAGGGTTAGGGTTAGGGTTAGGGTTAGGGTTAGGGTTAGGGTTAGGGTTAGGGTTAGGGTTAGGGTTAGGGTTAGGGTTAGGGTTAGGGTTAGGGTTAGGGTTAGGGTTAGGGTTAGGGTTAGGGTTAGGGTTAGGGTTAGGGTTAGGGTTAGGGTTAGGGTTAGGGTTAGGGTTAGGGTTAGGGTTAGGGTTAGGGTTAGGGTTAGGGTTAGGGTTAGGGT
Organism: Chiloscyllium plagiosum; assembly: GCF_037043375.1. Taxonomy (NCBI): domain Eukaryota; kingdom Metazoa; phylum Chordata; class Chondrichthyes; order Orectolobiformes; family Hemiscylliidae; genus Chiloscyllium; species Chiloscyllium plagiosum. The sequence continues at coordinate 72,690,991 of NW_028270158.1, forward strand.
TAGGGTTAGGGTTAGGGTTAGGGTTAGGGTTAGGGTTAGGGTTAGGGTTAGGGTTAGGGTTAGGGTTAGGGTTAGGGTTAGGGTTAGGGTTAGGGTTAGGGTTAGGGTTAGGGTTAGGGTTAGGGTTAGGGTTAGGGTTAGGGTTAGGGTTAGGGTTAGGGTTAGGGTTAGGGTTAGGGTTAGGGTTAGGGTTAGGGTTAGGGTTAGGGTTAGGGTTAGGGTTAGGGTTGAGGGTTAGGGTTAGGGTTAGGGTTAGGGTTAGGGTTAGGGTTAGGGTTAGGGTTAGGGTTAGGGTTAGGGTTAGGGTTAGGGTTAGGGTTAGGGTTAGGGTTAGGGTTAGGGTTAGGGTTAGGGTTAGGGTTAGGGTTAGGGTTAGGGTTAGGGTTAGGGTTAGGGTTAGGGTTAGGGTTAGGGTTAGGGTTAGGGTTAGGGTTAGGGTTAGGGTTAGGGTTAGGGTTAGGGTTAGGGTTAGGGTTAGGGTTAGGGTTAGGGTTAGGGTTAGGGTTAGGGTTAGGGTTAGGGTTAGGGTTAGGGTTAGGGTTAGGGTTAGGGTTAGGGTTAGGGTTAGGGTTAGGGTTAGGGTTAGGGTTAGGGTTAGGGTTAGGGTTAGGGTTAGGGTTAGGGTTAGGGTTAGGGTTAGGGTTAGGGTTAGGGTTAGGGTTAGGGTTAGGGTTAGGGTTAGGGTTAGGGTTAGGGTTAGGGTTAGGGTTAGGGTTAGGGTTAGGGTTAGGGTTAGGGTTAGGGTTAGGGTTAGGGTTAGGGTTAGGGTTAGGGTTAGGGTTAGGGTTAGGGTTAGGGTTAGGGTTAGGGTTAGGGTTAGGGTTAGGGTTAGGGTTAGGGTTAGGGTTAGGGTTAGGGTTAGGGTTA
>NW_028270158.1:75322988-75380488 GCF_037043375.1 Chiloscyllium plagiosum
AGAGGGGGACAAAGAGAGAGGGGGACAGAGAGGGGGGACTGAGAGGGGGGACAGAGAGGGGGGACAGAGAGGGGGGACAGAGAAAAGAAGGAACGGGGAGAGGGGGACAGAGAAATAGGGGACAGAGAGAGGGGACAGAGAGAGGGGGGGCAGAGAGAGAGGGGGCAGAGAGAGAGGGGGCAGAGAGAGAGGGGGCAGAGAGAGAGGGGGCAGAGAGAGAGGGGGACAGAGAGAGAGGGGGACAGAGAGAGGGGGACAGAGAGAGGGGGGGACAGAGAGAGGGGGACAGAGAGAGGAGGGACAGAGAGAGGCGGACAGAGAGAGGAGGGACAGAGAGAGGAGGGACAGAGAGAGGAGGGACAGAGAGAGAGGGGGACAGAGAGAGAGGGGGACAGAGAGAGAGGGGCAGAGAGAGGGGGGACAGAGAGAGGGGGGGACAGAGAGAGGGGGGGACAGAGAGAGGCGGGGACAGAGAGAGGGGGACAGAGAGAGAGGGGGACAGAGAGAGGGGGGAAGAGTGGGGGGCAGAGAGACTGGGGACAGAGAGAGAGGGGTACAGAGAGAGGGGGACAGAGAGTGGGGGACAGAATGGGAGAGAGTGAGGGGGCAGAGAGAGGGGAACAGAGAGTGGGCAGATAGAAGGCAACAGAGAGAGGGGGACAGTGACCGGGGCAGAGAGAGGGGGCAGAGAGAGGGGGACAGAGAGAGAGGGGGACAGAGAGAGAGGGGGAGACAGAGAAGGGGGACAGAGAGACGGGGACAGAGAGACGGGGACAGAGAGACGGGGACAGAGAGACGGGGACAGAGAGAGGGGGACAGAGAGAGGGGGACAGAGAGAGGGGGAACAGCGAGAGAGGTGGACAGAGAGAGAGGGGGACAGAGGGGGGGACAGAGAGAGGCGGGGACAGAGAGAGGGGGGAAGAGGGGGGCAGAGAGAGAGAGGGGGACAGAGAGAGAGGTGTACAGAGAGAGGTGTACAGAGAGAGGTGTACAGAGAGTGGGGGACAGAGAGAGGGGGACAGAGAGAGGGGGACAGAGAGAGGGGTACAGAGTGGGAGAGACAGGGGGGCAGAGAGAGGGGACAGAGAGTGGGCAGAGAGAGGGCAGCAGAGAGAGGGGGACAGAGACCGGGTGGGAGAGAGGGCGCAGAGGGAGGGTGACAGAGAGAGAGGGGGATAGAGAGAGAGAGGGGGACAGAGAGGGCGGACAGAGAGAGGAGGACAGAGAGAGGGGGACAGAGAGAGGGGGGGGGGACAGAGAGAGAGGGGGACAGAGAGGGGACACAAAGAAGGGGACAGAGAGGGGGGGACAGAGAGAGAGGGGGACAGAGAGAGGGGACAGAGAGAGAGGGGAAAGAGAGGGGGGACAGAGAGAGTGCGGGAAAGAGAGAGAGAGAGGGGACAGAGAGCGGGGGAGACAGAGAGCTGGGGGACAGAGAGAGGGGGACGGAGAGCGCGGGACAGAGAGCGCGGGACAGAGAGCGCCGGACAGAGAGCGCGGGACAGAGAGCGCGGGACAGAGAGCGCGGGACAGAGAGAGGGGACAGAGAGTGGGGAAGATAGAGGGGGTCAGAGGGAGTGGGGACAGAGAGAGGGTTACAGAGTGGGGGAAAGAGAGGGTGTCAGAGAAAGGGGGGCAGAGAGAGGAGGGCAGAGAGAGGCAGGTGGGAGAGAGAGGGGGACAGAGAAATGGGGGACAGAGAGGGGGACAGAGAGAGAGGGACAGAGAGGGGGAACAGAGAGCGGGGAACAGAGCGAGGGGGCAGGGAGAGGGGGTCAGAGAGAGAGAGGGATAGAGAGAGAGAGGACAGAGGGGGGACGGGGGGACCAGAGTGGGGGGGCCGAGAGAGGGGGAGAGAGCGAGAGGGAACAGAGGGAGAGGGGACAGAGAGATAGTGACAGAGTGGGGGCAGAGAGAGGAGGGACAGAGAGAGGGGGACAGAGAGAGGATGGACAGAGAGACGGGGACAGAGAGAGGGGGACAGAGAGAGGGGGACAGAGAGAGGGGGACAGAGAGAGGGGGACAGAGAGAGGGGGAACAGCGAGAGAGGGGGACAGAGAGAGGTGGACAGAGAGAGAGGGGGGGACAGAGGGGGGGACAGAGAGAGGGGGACAGAGAGAGGCGGGGACAGAGAGAGGGGGGAAGAGGGGGGCAGAGAGAGAGAGGGGGACAGAGAGAGGGGGGGACAGAGAGAGGGGGCAGAGAGAGGGGGGACAGAGAGAGGGGGACAGAGAGAGGGGGACAGAGAGAGGGGGACAGAGAGAGGGGGGGCAGAGAGAGGGGGGACAGAGAGAGGGGGGACAGAGAGAGGGGTACAGAGTGGGAGAGACAGGGGGGCAGAGAGAGGGGACAGAGAGTGGGCAGAGAGAGGGCTACAGAGAGAGGGGGACAGAGATCGGGTGGGAGAGAGGGCGCAGAGGGAGGGTGACAGAGAGAGAGGGGGATAGAGAGAGAGAGGGGGACAGAGAGGGCGGACAGAGAGAGGAGGACAGAGAGAGGGGGACAGAGAGAGGGGGGGGGGACAGAGAGAGAGGGGGACAGAGAGGGGACACAAAGAAGGGGACAGAGAGGGGGGGACAGAGAGGGGGGCACAGAGAGTGGGGAAGATAGAGGGGGTCATAGGGAGGGGGGACAGAGAGTGGGGGCACAGAGAGTGGGGCACAGAGTGGGGGAGAGGGAGGGGGAGAGGGATGGCTACAGAGAGAGTGGGACAGAGAGTGGGGGACAGAGAGTGGGGAAGATAGAGGGGGTCAGAGAGAGTGGGGACAGAGAGAGGGTTACAGAGTAGGGGAAAGAGAGGGTGTCAGAGAAAGGGGGGCAGAGAGAGGAGGGCAGAGAGAGGCAGGTGGGAGAGAGAGGGGGACAGAGAAATGGGGGACAGAGAGGGGGACAGAGAGAGAGGGACAGAGAGGGGGAACAGAGAGCGGGGAACAGAGCGAGGGGGCAGGGAGAGGGGGTCAGAGAGAGAGAGGGATAGAGAGAGAGGGGGACAGAGGGAGAGGGGACAGAGAGAGAGAGGACAGAGGGGGGACGGGGGGACCAAAGTGGGGGGGCCGAGAGAGGGGGAGAGAGCGAGAGGGAACAGAGGGAGAGGGGACAGAGAGATAGTGACAGAGTGGGGGCAGAGAGAGGAGGGACAGAGAGAGGGGGACAGAGAGAGGATGGACAGAGAGACGGGGACAGAGAGAGGGGGACAGAGAGAGGGGGACAGAGAGAGGGGGAACAGCGAGAGAGGGGGACAGAGAGAGGTGGACAGAGAGAGAGAGGGGGACAGAGGGGGGGACAGAGAGAGGGGGACAGAGAGAGGCGGGGACAGAGAGAGGGGGGAAGAGGGGGGCAGAGAGAGAGAGGGGGACAGAGAGAGGGGGGGACAGAGAGAGGGGGCACAGAGAGAGGGGGGACAGAGAGAGGGGGACAGAGAGAGGGGGACAGAGAGAGGGGGACAGAGAGAGGGGGGACAGAGAGAGGGGGGACAGAGAGAGGGGGGACAGAGAGAGGGGTACAGAGTGGGAGAGACAGGGGGGCAGAGAGAGGGGACAGAGAGTGGGCAGAGAGAGGGCTACAGAGAGAGGGGGCCAGAGATCGGGTGGGAGAGAGGGCGCAGAGGGAGGGTGACAGAGAGAGAGGGGGATAGAGAGAGAGAGGGGGACAGAGAGGGCGGACAGAGAGAGGAGGACAGAGAGAGGGGGACAGAGAGAGGGGGGGGACAGAGAGAGAGGGGGACAGAGAGGGGACACAAAGAAGGGGACAGAGAGGGGGGGACAGAGAGGGGGGCACAGAGAGTGGGGAAGATAGAGGGGGTCATAGGGAGGGGGGACAGAGAGTGGGGGCACAGAGAGTGGGGCACAGAGTGGGGGAGAGGGAGGGGGAGAGGGATGGCTACAGAGAGAGTGGGACAGAGAGAGGGGGACAGAGAGAGGGGGACAGAGAGAGAGGGGGACAGAGAGAGAGGGGGACAGAGAGAGAGGGGGACAGAGAGAGAGGGGGACAGAGAGAGGGGGACAGAGAGGGGGGACAGACAGAGTGGGACAGAAAGAGGGAGACAGAGGGACGCGGGGTCAGAGAGAAAGGGACAGAGTGAGCGGGGACAGAGAGAGGGGGACAGAGAGAGAGAGGGACAGAGAGAGAGGGGGACAGAGTGGGGGGACAGAGAGAGGGGGGATAGAGAGAGTGGGCCAGAAAGAGGGGGACAGAGTGAGCGAGGACAGAGAGACGGTGACAGAGAGGGGACAGAGAGAGATGGGGCAGAGAGAGGGGGGACAGAGAGAGCGGGACAGAGGGAGGGGGGACAGAGAGTGGGGGACTGAGAGAGGGGTACAGAGTTGGGGAGAGAGAGTCCATCAGAGAGAGGGGGACAGTGAGCCGGGGACAGAGACTGGGGGACAGAGAGAGGGGGGTGGACTGAGTGGGGAACGGGGGGGAGGGGTGGACGGAGAGGGAGTGGACAGAGAGAGGAGGGATAGAGAGGGGGGACAGAAAGAGATGCGGACAGAGAGAGCACCGGGACAGAGAGAGAGAGTGAACAGAGAGAGTGGGACAGAGAGAGGGGGACAGCGAGAAGGAGGGCCAGAGAGAGGGGGACAGAGAGAGTGGGCAGAGAGAGAGTGGGACAGAGAGAGAGGGGGACAGAGAGAGAGGGACAGAGAGAGAGGGGGACAGAGAGAGAGGGGGACAGAGAGAGAGGGGGACAGAGAGAGAGGGGGACAGAGAGGGGAGGACAGAGAGAGTGGGACAGAAAGAGGGGGACAGAGGGACGCGGGGACAGAGAGAGAGGGGGCAGAGAGTGGGGGTACAGTGTGGGAGAGAGAGTGGGGCAGAGAGAGGGGGACAGAGAGAAGGGGGACAGAGAGAGTGGGACAGAGAGAGTGGGACAGAAAGAGGGCGGCAGAGAGAGTGGGACAGAAAGAGGGGGTCAGCGGGATGCGGGGACAGAGAGAAGGGGACAGAGGGAGGGGGGGAAGAGAGATGGTGACTGGGACGGGGCAGAGAGAGGGGGACAGAGAGGGGGGGACAGAGAGAGGGGGACAGAGAGCGGGGGACAGAGAGCGGGGGACAGAGAGCGGGGACAGAGAGAGGGGGACAGAGAGAGGGGGACAGTTGGGGTCGTGCGGTACAGAAAGGGAGAGGACAGAGATTGGAGGGAGAGGGGGGACAGTAAGAGATGGGGACAGAAAGAGCATGGGGACAGAGAGACGGGGACGGGGGGGGGGGGGGAAGGGGGCAGAAAGAGGGGGACAGAGGGAGGGGGGGGGACCGAGAGAGCGGGAGACAGAGGGGGTCATAGGGAGGGGAGAAAGAGAGTGGGGGTGACAGAGTGAGGGAGGGGGAGAGAGAGGGCTACAGAGAGAGTTGGACAGAGAGAGGGGACAGAGAGAGGGGGACAGAGAGAGGGGGACAGAGAGAGGGGGACAGAGAGAGGGGGACAGAGAGAGTTGGACAGAGAGAGTTGGACAGAGAGAGAAGGGGACAGAGAGAGGGGGACAGAGAGAGGGGGACAGAGAGAGGGGGACAGAGAGAGTTGGACAGAGAGAGTTGGACAGAGAGAGAAGGAGACAGAGAGAGGGGGACAGAGAGAGTGGGACAGAAAGAGGGGGACAGAAAGAGAGGGGGACAGAAAGAGAGGGGGACAGAGAGAGGAGAACAGAAAGAGGGGGACAGAGAGAGATGGGGCAGAGAGAGGGGGGACAGAGAGAGAGGGGGACAGAGAGAGGGGGGGACAGAGAGAGGGGGGGACAGAGAGAGGGGGGGGACAGAGAGAGGGGGGGACAGAGAGAGCACTGGGACAGAGAGAGAGAGTGAACAGAGAGAGAGGGGGACAGAGAGAGAGAGGGGGACAGAGAGAGAGAGGGGGACAGAGAGAGAGAGGGGGACAGAGAGAGGGGGGACAGAGAGAGAGGGGGACAGAGAGAGAGGGGGACAGAGAGAGAGGGGGACAGAGAGAGAGGGGGACAGAGAGAGGGGGACAGAGAGAGAGGGGGACAGAGAGAGAGGGGGACAGAGAGAGGGGGACAGAGAGAGAGAGGGGGACAGAGAGAGAGGAGTACAGAGAGAGGGGGACAGAGAGAGGGAGACAGAGAGATAGGAGGACAGAGAGAGAGGGGGACAGAGAGAGAGGGGGACAGAGAGAGGGGACAGAGAGAGGCGGACAGAGAGAGAGGGGGACAGAGAGAGAGGGGACAGAGAGAGAGGGGGACAGAGAGAGAGGGGGACAGAGAGAGGGGGACAGAGAGAGAGAGGGGGACAGAGAGAGAGGAGTACAGAGAGAGGGGGACAGAGAGAGGGAGACAGAGAGATAGGAGGACAGAGAGAGAGGGGGACAGAGAGAGAGGGGGACAGAGAGAGGGGACAGAGAGAGGCGGACAGAGAGAGAGCGGGACAGAGAGAGAGGGGAAAGAGAGAGGGGGACAGAGAGAGGGCGGGAAAGAGAGAGAGAGGGGACAGAGAGCGGGGGAGACAGAGAGCTGGGGGACAGAGAGAGGGAGACAGAGAATGGGGGACAGAGAGCAAGGGACAGAGAGCGCGGGACAGAGAGAGGGGGATGGAGAGCGCGGGACAGAGAGCGCGGGACAGAGAGCGGGGGACAGAGAGCGGGGGACAGAGAGCGCGGGACAGAGTGGGGAAGATAGAGGGGGTCAGAGGGAGTGGGGACAGAGAGAGGGTTACAGAGTGGGGGAAAGAGAGGGTGTCAGAGAAAGGGGGGCAGAGAGAGGAGGGCAGAGAGAGGCAGGTGGGAGAGAGAGGGGACAGAGAAATGGGGGACAGAGAGGGGGACAGAGAGAGAGGGACAGAGAGGGGGAACAGAGAGCGGGGAGCAGAGCGAGGGGGCAGGGAGAGGGGGTCAGAGAGAGGGAGGGATAGAGAGAGAGGGGGACAGAGAGAGAGGGGACAGAGAGAGAGTGGACAGAGGGGGGACGGGGGGACCAGAGTGAGGGGGCCGAGAGAGGGGGAGAGAGCGAGAGGGAACAGAGGGAGAGGGGACAGAGAGATAGTGACAGAGTGGGGGCAGAGAGAGGAGGGACAGAGAGAGGGGGACAGAGAGAGGGGGACAGAGAGAGGAGGGACAGAGAGAGGAGGGACAGAGAGAGGAGGGACAGAGAGAGGGGGACAGAGAGAGGGGGAACAGCGAGAGAGGTGGACAGAGAGAGAGAGGGGGACAGAGAGAGAGCGGGGGACAGAGAGAGAGAGGGGGACAGAGAAGGGGGACAGAGAGAGGGGGACAGAGAGAGGCGGGGACAGAGAGAGGGGGGAAGAGGGGGGCAGAGAGAGAGGTGTACAGAGAGAGAGGGACAGAGAGTGGGGGACAGAGAGAGGGGTACAGAGTGGGAGAGACAGGGGGGCAGAGAGAGGGGACAGAGAGTGGGCAGAGAGAGGGCAACAGAGAGAGGGGGACAGAGATCGGGTGGGAGAGAGGGCGCAGAGGGAGGGTGACAGAGAGAGAGGGGGATAGAGAGGGAGAGGGGGACAGAGAGGGGGGACAGAGAGAGGAGGACAGAGAGAGGGGGACAGAGAGAGAGAGGGGGGGACAGAGAGAGAGAGGGGGACAGAGAGGGGACACAAAGAAGGGGACAGGGAGGGGGGCACAGAGAGTGGGGAAGATAGAGGGGGTCAGAGGGAGTGGGGACAGAGAGAGGGTTACAGAGTGGGGGAAAGAGGGAGTGTCAGAGAAAGGGGGACAGAGAGAGGGGGACAGAGAGAGGGGGACAGAGAGAGGGGGGACAGAGAGAGGGGGGACAGAGAGAGGGGGGACAGAGAGAGGGGGGACAGAGGGAGGGGGACAGAGAGCGGGGGACAGAGAGCGGGGACAGAGAGAGGGGGACAGAGAGAGGGGGACAGAGAGAGGGGAACAGAGAGAGGGGAACTGAGAGAGGGGAACAGATAGAGTCGTGCGGAACAGAGGGGGAGAGGACAGAGAGTGGAGGGAGAGGGGGGACAGTAAGAGATGGGGACAGAGAGAGCATGGGGACAGAGAGACGGGGACAGGGGGGGCAGAAAGGGGGCAGAAAGAGGGGGACAGAGGGAGGGGGGGACCGAGAGAGCGGAAGATAGAGGGGTTCATAGGGAGGGGGGACAGAGAGTGGGGGCACAGAGAGTGGGGCACAGAGTGGGGGAGAGCGAGGGGGAGAGGGATGGCTACAGAGAGAGGGGGACAGAGAGAGAGGGGGACAGAGAGAGAGGGGGACAGAGAGAGAGGGGGACAGAGAGAGGGGGACAGAGAGAGGGGGACAGAGAGAGGGGGACAGAGAGAGGGGACAGAGAGAGGGGACAGAGAGAGAGAGGGGGACAGAGAGAGGGGGACAGAGAGAGGGGGACAGAGAGGGGGGACAGACAGAGTGGGACAGAAAGAGGGAGACAGAGGGACGCGGGGACAGAGAGAAAGGGACAGAGTGAGCGGGGACAGAGAGAGAGGGGTACAGAGAGAGGGGGACAGAGAGAGGGGGACAGAGAGAGGGGGACAGAGAGAGGGGGACAGAGAGAGGGGGACAGAGAGAGGGGACAGAGAGAGGGGGACAGAGTGAGCGGGGACAGAGAGACGGTGACAGAGAGGGGGCAGAGAGAGTGGGACAGAGAGGGGGACAGAGAGAGATGGGGCAGAGAGAGGGGGACAGTGAGCCGGGGACAGAGACTGGGGGACAGAGAGAGGGGGATGGACTGAGTGGGGAACGGGGGGGGGGGGTGGACGGAGAGGGAGTGGACAGAGAGAGGGGGACAGAGAGAGGGGGACAGAGAGAGGGGGACAGAGGGAGGGGGACAGACCGAGGGAGGACAGAGAGACGGTGACAGAGAGGGCGACAGAGAGAAGGGGACAGAGAGGGGTGGACAGAGATAGGTGAAAGAGAGAGGGTGAAAGAGACAGGGGGACAGAGAGAAGGGGGACAGAGAGAGGGGGGACAGAGAGAGGGGGGACAGAGAGAGGGGGGACAGAGAGAGGGGGACAGCGAGAAGGAGGGACAGAGAGAGATGGGAACAGAGAGAGAGGGGGACAGAGAGAGAGGGGGACAGAGAGAGAGGGGGACAGAGAGAGGGACAGAGAGAGGGGGACAGAGAGAGGGGGACAGAGAGAGTGGGCAGAAAGAGGGGGACAGAGAGAGGGGGACAGAGAGGGGGGACAGAGAGAGTGGGACAGAGAGAGAGGGGGACAGAGAAAGGGGGGTCAGAGAGAGGGGGACAGAGAGAGAGGGGGACAGAGAGGGGGGACAAAGAGAGTGGGACAGAAAGAGGGGGATAGAGAGAGTGGGACAGAAAGAGGGGGTCAGCGGGACGCGGGGACAGAGAGAAGGGGACAGAGGGAGGGGGGGCAGAGAGATGGTGACCTGGGAGGGGGCAGAGAGAGGGGGACAGAGAGGGGGGGACAGAGAGAGGGGGACAGAGAGAGGGGGACAGAGGGAGGGGGCTAGACCGAGGGAGGACAGAGAGACGATGACAGAGAGGGCGACAGAGAGAGGGGGACAGAGAGGGGTGGACAGAGATAGGGTGAAAGAGAGAGGGTGAAAGAGAGAGGGGGACAGAGAGAGGGGGGACAGAGAGCGGGGGGACAGAGAGAGGGGGGACAGAGAGAGGGGGACAGAAAGCGGGGGACAGAGAGCGTGGACAGAGAGAGGGGGACAGAGGGAGGGGGCTAGACCGAGGGAGGACAGAGAGACGATGACAGAGAGGGTGACAGAGAGAGGGGGACAGAGAGGGGTGGACAGAGATAGGGTGAAAGAGAGAGGGTGAAAGAGAGAGGGGGACAGAGAGAGGGGGGACAGAGAGAGGGGGACAGAAAGCGGGGGACAGAGAGCGTGGACAGAGAGAGGGGGACAGAGAGAGGGTCAGAGAGAGGGGGACAGTTGGGGACGTGCGGTACAGAAAGGGAGAGGACAGAGAGTGGAGGGAGAGGTGGGACAGTAAGAGATGGGGACAGAGAGAGCATGGGGACAGAGAGACTGGGACAGGGGGGCAGAAAGGGGGCAGAAAGAGGGGGACAGAGGGAGGGGGGGACCGAGAGAGCGGGAGACAGAGGGGGTCATAGGGAGGGGGGAAAGAGAGTGGGGGCACAGAGAGTGGGTGACAGAGTGGGGGAGAGGGAGGGGGAGAGTGAGGGCTACAGAGAGAGTGGGACAGAGAGAGGGGACAGAGAGAGGGGGACAGAGAGAGGGGGGCAGAGAGAGAGGGGGACAGAGAGAGGGGGACAGAGAGAGGGGGACAGAGAGAGGGGGACAGAGAGAGGGGGACAGAGAGAGAGGGGGCAGAAAGAGGGGGAACAGAGAGAGGGGGGGACAGAGAGAGGGGGACAGAGAGAAGGGGACAGAGGGGGGGGGACAGAGAGAGAGGGGGACAGAGAGAGAGGGGGACAGAGAGAGAGGGGGACAGAGAGGGGGGACAGACAGAGTGGGACAGAAAGAGGGGGACAGAGGGACGCGGGGAGAGAGAGAAGGGGACAGAGTGAGCAGGGACAGTGAGAGGGGGACAGAGAGAGAGAGGGCCAGAGAGAGGGGGGACAGAGAGAGATGGGGCAGAGAGAGGGTGGACAGAGAGAGGGGGCAGAAAGAGGGGGACAGACTGAGAGGGGGACAGAGAGAGGGGGACAGAGAGAGAGGGGGACAGAGAGAGGGGGACAGAGAGAGGGGGACAGAGAGAGGGGGACAGAGTGAGAGGGGGACAGACAGAGAGGGGGACAGACAGAGAGGGGGACAGAGAGACGGGGACAGAGAGGGGGGACAGACAGAGTGGGACAGAAAGAGGGGGACCAAGGGACGCGGGGACAGAGAGACGGGGACAGAGTGAGCGGGGACAGAGATTGGGGGACAGAAAGAAGGGGGACAGAGAGAGGGGGACAGAAAGAGTGGGACAGAAAGAGTGGGACAGAGTGAGCGGGGACAGAGAGACGGTGACAGAGAGGGGGCAGAGAGAGTGGGACAGAGAGAGGGGGACAGAGAGAGAGGGGGACAGAGAGAGAGGGGGACAGAGAGGGGGGGACAGAGAGAGTGGGACAGAAAGAGGGGGACAGAGAGAGTGGGACAGAAAGAGGGGGTCAGAGGGACGCGGGGACAGAGAGAAGGGGACAGAGGGGGGGGGGGCAGAGAGATGGTGACTGGGAGGGGGCAGAGAGAAGGGGACAGAGGGGGAGGACAGAGAGAGGGGGACAGAGAGAGGGGGACAGAGGGAGGGGGACAGAGGGAGGGAGGACAGAGAGACGGTGGCAGAGAGGGCGACAGAGAGAGGGGGACAGAGAGGGGTGGACAGAGATAGGGTGAAAGAGAGAGGGTGAAAGAGACAGGGGGCCAGAGAGAGGGGGGACAGAGAGAGGGGGGACAGAGAGAGGGGGCCAGAGAGAGGGGGCCAGAGAGAGGGGGACAGAGAGCGGGGACAGAGAGAGGGGGACAGAGAGTGTGTCAGAGAGAGGGGGACAGAGAGAGGGTCAGAGAGAGGGGGACAGTTGGGGTCGTGCGGTACAGAAAGGGAGAGGACAGAGAGTGGAGGGAAAGGGGGGACAGTAAGAGATGGGAACAGAGAGACGGGGACGGGGGGTGCAGAAAGGGGGCAGAAGGAGGGGACAGAGGGAGTGGGGGACCGAGAGAGCGGGAGACAGAGGGGGTCTTAGGGAGGGGGGAAAGAGAGTGGGGGCACAGAGAGTGGGTGACAGAGTGGGGGAGAGGGAGGGGGAGAGAGGGGGCTACAGAGAGAGTGGGACAGAGAGAGGGGACAGAGAGAGGGGGGCAGAGAGAGGGGGGGACAGAGAGAGGGGGACAGAGAGAGGGGGACAGAGAGAGGGGGACAGAGAGAGGGGGCAGAAAGAGAGGGACAGAGAGAGGGGGACAGAGAGAGGGGGGACAGAGAGAGAGGGTTACAGAGAGAGGGGGACAGAGAGAGAGGGGGACAGAGAGAGGGGGGGGCAGAGAGAGGGGGGGACAGAGAGAGGGGGGGACAGAGAGAGGGGGGACAGAGAGAGGGGGACAGAGAGGGGGGACAGAGAGATGGGGGACAGAGAGAGGGGGGACAGAGAGAGGGGGGACAGAGAGAGGGGGGACAGAGAGAGGCGGACAGAGAGAGAGGGGGACAGAGAGAGGGGGACAGAGAGAGAGGGGGACAGAGAGAGGGGGGGACAGAGAGAGGGGGACAGAGAGAGGGGGACAGAGAGAGGGGGCAGAAAGAGAGGGACAGAGAGAGGGGGACAGAGAGAGGGGGGACAGAGAGAGAGGGTTACAGAGAGAGGGGGACAGAGAGAGAGGGGGACAGAGAGAGGGGGGGACAGAGAGAGGGGGGGACAGAGAGAGGGGGGGACAGAGAGAGGGGGGACAGAGAGAGCATGGGGACAGAGAGACTGGGACAGGGGGGCAGAAAGGGGGCAGAAAGAGGGGGACAGAGGGAGGGGGGGACCGAGAGAGCGGGAGACAGAGGGGGTCATAGGGAGGGGGGAAAGAGAGTGGGGGCACAGAGAGTGGGTGACAGAGTGGGGGAGAGGGAGGGGGAGAGTGAGGGCTACAGAGAGAGTGGGACAGAGAGAGGGGGACAGAGAGAGGGGGGGCAGAAAGAGGGGGACAGAGAGAGGGGGGGACAGAGAGAGGGGGACAGAGAGAAGGGGACAGAGGGGGGGGGACAGAGAGAGAGGGGGACAGAGAGAGAGGGGGACAGAGAGAGAGGGGGACAGAGAGAGAGGGGGCCAGAGAGGGGGGACAGACAGAGTGGGACAGAAAGAGGGGGACAGAGGGACGCGGGGAGAGAGAGAAGGGGACAGAGTGAGCAGGGACAGTGAGAGGGGGACAGAGAGAGAGAGGGCCAGAGAGAGGGGGGACAGAGAGAGATGGGGCAGAGAGAGGGTGGACAGAGAGAGGGGGCAGAAAGAGGGGGACAGACTGAGAGGGGGACAGAGAGAGGGGGACAGAGAGAGAGGGGGACAGAGAGAGGGGGACAGAGAGAGGGGGACAGAGAGAGGGGGACAGAGTGAGAGGGGGACAGACAGAGAGGGGGACAGACAGAGAGGGGGACAGAGAGACGGGGACAGAGAGGGGGGACAGACAGAGTGGGACAGAAAGAGGGGGACCAAGGGACGCGGGGACAGAGAGACGGGGACAGAGTGAGCGGGACAGAGATTGGGGGACAGAAAGAAGGGGGACAGAGAGAGGGGGACAGAAAGAGTGGGACAGAAAGAGTGGGACAGAGTGAGCGGGGACAGAGAGACGGTGACAGAGAGGGGGCAGAGAGAGTGGGACAGAGAGAGGGGGACAGAGAGAGAGGGGACAGAGAGAGAGGAGGACAGAGAGGGGGGGACAGAGAGAGTGGGACAGAAAGAGGGGGACAGAGAGAGTGGGACAGAAAGAGGGGGTCAGAGGGACGCGGGGACAGAGAGAAGGGGACAGAGGGAGGGGGGCAGAGAGATGGTGACTGGGAGGGGGCAGAGAGAAGGGGACAGAGGGGGAGGACAGAGAGAGGGGGACAGAGAGAGGGGGACAGAGGGAGGGGGACAGAGGGAGGGAGGACAGAGAGACGGTGACAGAGAGGGCGACAGAGAGAGGGGGACAGAGAGGGGTGGACAGAGATAGGGTGAAAGAGAGAGGGTGAAAGAGACAGGGGGCCAGAGAGAGGGGGGACAGAGAGAGGGGGGACAGAGAGAGGGGGCCAGAGAGAGGGGGCCAGAGAGAGGGGGACAGAGAGCGGGGACAGAGAGAGGGGGACAGAGAGAGGGTCAGAGAGAGGGGGACAGTTGGGGTCGTGCGGTACAGAAAGGGAGAGGACAGAGAGTGGAGGGAAAGGGGGGACAGTAAGAGATGGGAACAGAGAGACGGGGACGGGGGGGGCAGAAAGGGGGCAGAAGGAGGGGACAGAGGGAGTGGGGGACCGAGAGAGCGGGAGACAGAGGGGGTCTTAGGGAGGGGGGAAAGAGAGTGGGGGCACAGAGAGTGGGTGACAGAGTGGGGGAGAGGGAGGGGGAGAGAGGGGGCTACAGAGAGAGTGGGACAGAGAGAGGGGACAGAGAGAGGGGGGCAGAGAGAGGGGGGGACAGAGAGAGGGGGACAGAGAGAGGGGGACAGAGAGAGGGGGACAGAGAGAGGGGGCAGAAAGAGAGAGATAGAGAGAGGGGGACAGAGAGAGGGGGGACAGAGAGAGAGGGTTACAGAGAGAGGGGGACAGAGAGAGAGGGGGACAGAGAGAGGGGGGGACAGAGAGAGGGGGGGACAGAGAGAGGGGGGGACAGAGAGAGGGGGGGACAGAGAGAGGGGGGACAGAGAGAGGGGGACAGAGAGGGGGACAGAGAGATGGGGGACAGAGAGAGGGGGGACAGAGAGAGGGGGGACAGAGAGAGGGGGGACAGAGAGAGGCGGACAGAGAGAGAGGGGGACAGAGAGAGGGGGACAGAGAGAGAGGGGGACAGAGAGAGGGGTGGACAGAGAGAGGGGGGGACAGAGAGAGGGGGACAGAGAGAGGGGGACAGAGAGAGGGGGACAGAGAGAGGGGGGACAGAGAGAGGGGGCAGAAAGAGGGGGTCAGAGAGAGAGGGGGACAGAGAGAGGGGGACAGCGACAGGGGGACAGAGAGAGAGGGGGACAGAGAGAGGGGGACAGAGAGAGGGGGACAGAGAGGGGGGACAGAGAGAGAGGGACAGAGAGAGGGGGACCGAGAGAGGGGGGACAGAGAGAGGGGGGACAGAGAGAGGGGACAGAGAGAGAGGGGACAGAGAGAGAGGGTGACAGAGAGAGGGGACAGAGAGAGAGGGGACAGAGTGCGGGGACAGAGAGAGAGGGGGCAGAGAGAAGGTACAGAGAGAAAGGGGCACAGAGAGTGTGGGTGATAGATGGGGTCAGATAGAGGGGACGGAAAGAGCGGGAGGTAGAGGGGGACAGAGAGAGCAGGACAGAGAGAGGGGTTAGAGAGAGGGGGACAGAGAGAGGGGACAGAGAGAGGGGGGCAGAGAGAGGGGGGCACAGAGAGAGGGGGACAGAGAGAGGGGGACAGAGAGAGGGGGACAGAGAGAGGGGGGACAGAGAGAGAGGGTTACAGAGAGAGGGGGACAGAGAGAGAGGGGGACAGAGAGAGGGGGGGACAGAGAGAGGGGGGACAGAGAGAGGGGGGGACAGAGAGAGGGGGGACAGAGAGAGGGGGACAGAGAGGGGGGACAGAGAGATGGGGGACAGAGAGAGGGGGGACAGAGAGAGGGGGGACAGAGAGAGGGGGGACAGAGAGAGGCGGACAGAGAGAGAGGGGGACAGAGAGATGGGGGGACAGAGAGAGGGGGACAGAGAGAGAGGGGGACAGAGAGAGGGGGGGACAGAGAGAGGGGGGGACAGAGAGACGGGGACAGAGAGAGGGGGACAGAGAGAGGGGGACAGAGAGAGGGGGGACAGAGAGAGGGGGCAGAAAGAGGGGGTCAGAGAGAGAGGGGGACAGAGAGAGGGGGACAGCGACAGGGGGACAGAGAGAGAGGGGGACAGAGAGAGGGGGACAGAGAGAGGGGGACAGAGAGGGGGGACAGAGAGAGAGGGACAGAGAGAGGGGGACCGAGAGAGGGGGGACAGAGAGAGGGGGGACAGAGAGAGGGGACAGAGAGAGAGGGGACAGAGAGAGAGGGGGACAGAGAGAGGGGACAGAGAGAGAGGGGACAGAGTGCGGGGACAGAGAGAGAGGGGGCAGAGAGAAGGTACAGAGAGAAAGGGGCACAGAGAGTGTGGGTGATAGATGGGGTCAGATAGAGGGGACGGAAAGAGCGGGAGGTAGAGGGGGACAGAGAGAGCAGGACAGAGAGAGGGGTCAGAGAGAGGGGGACAGAGAGAGGGGGTCAGAGAGAGGGGGGAAAAGAGAGAGTGGGGGACAGAGAGAGTGGGGGACAGAGAGAGGGGCTACAGAGAGAGGGGGGACAGAGAGAGGGGGGACAGAGAGGGAGGTTCAGAGAGAGGGGACAGACCGAGGGGGACAGAGAGAGGAGGACAGAGCGAGGGGGACAGAGGGAGGGGGGGCAGAGAGATGGTGACTGGGAGGGGGCAGAGAGAGGGGGACAGAGAGGGGGGAACAGAGAGAGGGGGACAGAGAGAGGGGGACAGAGAGAGGGGGACAGACCGAGGGAGGACAGAGAGACGGTGACAGAGAGGGCGACAGAGAGAGGGGGACAGAGCGGGGTGGACAGAGATAGGGTGAAAGAGAGAGGGTGAAAGAGAGAGGGGGACAGAGAGAGGGGGACAGAGAGAGGGGGGACAGAGAGAGGGGGGACAGAGAGAGGGGGACAGAGAGCGGGGGACAGAGAGCGGGAACAGAGAGAGGGGGACAGAGAGAGGGTCAGAGAGAGGGGGACAGTTGGGGTCGTGCGGTACAGAAAGGGAGAGGACAGAGAGTGGAGGGAGAGGGGGGACAGGAAGAGATGGGAACAGAGAGAGCATGGGGACAAAGAGACGGGGATGGGGGGGGCAGAAAGGGGGCAGAAAGAGGGGGACAGAGGGAGGGGGGACCGAGAGAGCGAGAGACAGGGGGGGGTCATAGTGACGGGGGAAAGAGAGTGGGGGCACAGAGAGTGGGTGACAGAGTGGGGGAGAGGGAGGGGGAGAGAGAGGGCTACAGAGAGAGTGGGACAGAGAGAGGGGACAGAGAGAGGGGACAGAGAGAGGGGGACAAAGAGAGGGGGACAGAGAGAGGGGGACAGAGAGAGGGGGACAGAGAGAGGGGGACAGAGAGAGGGGGCAGAAAGAGGGGGACAGAGAGAGGGGGACAGAGAGGGGGGACAGAGAGAGTGGGACAGAAAGAGGGGGACAGAGGGACGCGGGGACAGAGAGAAGGGGACAGAGTGAGCGGGGACAGAGACAGGGGGACAGAAAGAGAGGGGGACAGAGAGAGGGGGACAGAAAGAGTGGGACAGAGTGAGCGGGGACAGAGAGACGGTGACAGAGAGGGGGCAGAGAGAGTGGGACAGAGACGGGGGGACAGAGAGAGATGTGGCAGAGAGAGGGGGGACAGAGAGAGCGGGACAGAGGGAGGGGGGACAGAGACTGGGGGACAGAGAGAGGGGGGTGGACTGAGTGGGGAATGGGGGGAGGGGTGGACGGAGAGGGAGTGGACAGAGAGAGGAGAGATAGAGAGGGGGGCAGAGAGAGAGAGCGAACAGAGAAAGTGGGACAGAGAGAGGGGGACAGCGAGAAGGATGGACAGAGAGACGGGGACAGAGAGAGAGGGGGACAGAGAGGGACAGAGAGAGAGAGGGACAGAGAGGGGGGACAGAGAGGGGGGGCAGAGAGAGGGGGACAGAGAGAGTGGGCAGAGAGAGAGGGGGACAGAAAGAGGGGGACGGAGAGAGATGGGGACAGAGAGAGATGGGGACAGAGAGAGAGGGGGACAGAGAGGGGGTACAGAGAGAGGGGGACAGAGAGAGGGGGACAGAGAGAGGGGGACAGAGAGAGGGGGACAGAGAGAGTGGGCAGAGAGAGAGGGGGACAGAAAGAGGGAGACAGAGAGAGATGGGGACAGAGAGAGATGGGGACAGAGAGAGAGGGGGACAGAGAGGGGGTACAGAGAGAGGGTGACAGAGAGAGGGGGACAGAGAGAGGGGGACAGAGAGATTGGGCAGAGAGAGAGGGGGACAGAAAGAGGGGACAGAGAGAGATGGGGACAGAGAGAGATGGGGACAGAGAGAGAGGGGGACAGAGAGGGGGTACAGAGAGAGGGTGACAGAGAGAGGGGGACAGAGAGAGTGGGCAGAGAGAGAGGGGGACAGAGAGAGAGGGGGACAGAGAGGGCGTACAGAGAGAGGGTGACAGAGAGAGGGGGACAGAGAGAGGGGGCAGAGAGAGAGGGGGACAGAAAGAGGGGGACAGAGAGAGATGGGGACAGAGAGAGATGGGGACAGAGAGAGAGGGGGACAGAGAGAGAGGGGTACAGAGAGAGAGGGGGACAGAGAGAGGGGGACAGAGAGGGGGTACAGAGAGAGGGTGACAGAGAGGGGGGGACAGAGAGGGGGGAACAGAGAGAGTGGGACTGAAAGAGGGGGACAGAGGGACGCGGGGACAGAGAGTGGGGGGCAGAGAGTGGGCGACAGAGAGAGGGTCACATTGAGTGAAGGAGTTAGAGGGGGTCAGAGAGAGGAGGGGACAGAGTGTGGGGGACAGAAATTGGGGGTTAGAGAGAGGGGGACAGAGAGTGGGGGACAGAGAGTGGTGGACAGAGAGTGTGGGTCAGAAAGGGGGACAGAGAGAGAGGGGGACAGCGAGTTGGCAGGGAGAGAGGGACAGAGAGAGAGGGGGCAGAGAGAGGGGGGACAGAGAGAGGGGGGACAGAGATAGGGGGGGCAGAGATAGGGGGGACAGAGAGAGAGGGGACAGAGTGCGGGGACAGAGAGAGAGGGGGCAGAGAGAAGGTACAGAGAGTGTGGGTGATAGATGGGGTCAGATAGAGGGGACGGAAAGAGGGGGAGGTAGAGGGGGACAGAGAGAGCAGGACAGAGGGGGGGAGATACAGGGGGTCAGAGGGAGGGGCGACAGTGATTGGGGGACAGAGAGGGGGTACAGTGTGGGAGAGAGAGGGGGGCAGAGAGAGGGGGACAGAGAGGGGGTACAGTGTGTGGGAGAGAGAGGGGGAGACAGAGAGAGGGGGACAGAGAGAGTGGGACAGAAAGAGGGGGACAGCGGGACACGGGGACAGAGAGAAGGGGACAGACTGAGCGGGGACAGAGAGACGGTGACAGAGAGGGGGCAGAGAGAGTGGGACAGAGAGGGGGGACAGAGAGGGAGGGGGACAGAGGGGGGGGGCAGAGAGGGGGGGACAGAGCAAGATGGGGACAGAGAGAGAGGTGGACAGAGAGAGAGGGACAGAGAGATGGTGACAGATATGGCGACAGAGAGAGGGGGACAGAGAGAGAGGGGGTCAGAGAGAGGGGGGAACAGAGAGAGGGGTGGACAGAGAGAGGGGGACAGAGGGAGGGAACAGAGAGGGGGACAGAGAGAGGGGGCAGAGAGAGGGGGACTGAGAGGGGGGTCAGAGAGAGTGGGGGTCAGAAAGAGGGCGACAGAGAGAAGTGGGACAGAGAGAGGGGGACAGAGAGAGAGGGGGTCAGAAAGAGGGCGACAGAGAGAGGGGGAACAGAAAGAGGGGGACAGAGGGAGGGGGACAGAGAGAGGGGGACAGAGTGCCCGGGGACAGAGAGGGGTGACAGAGAGAGGGGGACAGAGAGATGGGGACAGAGAGGGAGGACAGAGAGGGGGGGAGACAGAGAGAGATGGGAACAGAGAGAGAGGTGGACAGAGAGAGCGCGACAGAGAGACGGTGACAGATATGGCGACAGAGAGAGGGGGACAGAGAGAGGGGTCAGAGAGAGGAGTACAGAGAGAGAGGGGGTCAGAGAGAGGGGGGAACAGAGAGAGTGGGGGACAGAGAGAGGGGGGACAGAGAGAGGGGCTACAGAGCGAGGGGGGGACAGAGAGGGAGGTACAGAGAGAGGGGGACAGACGGAGGGGGACAGAGAGAGGGGGACAGAGTGAGGGGGACAGAGTGAGGGGGACAGAGTGAGGGGGACAGAGTGAGGGGGACAGAAGGAGGGGGGACAGAGAGATGGTGACTGGGAGGGGGCAGAGAGAGGGGGACAGAGAGGGGGGACAGAGAGAGTGGGACAGAGAGAGGGGGACAGAGGGAGGGGGAAAGACCGAGTGAGTACAGAGAGATGGTGACGGAGAGGGGGCAGAGAGCGGGCGACAGAGAGGGGTGGACGGGGGGGGGAACAGAGAGATGGTGACTGACAGGGGGCAGAGAGAGGGCTACAGAGAGGGGGGGGCACAGAGGTTTGGGACAGAGAGAGGGTGGACTGAGAGAGGGGGTAGAGAGACAGTGACAGAGAGGGGGCAGAGAGAGGGCGATAGAGATGGGGGGACAGAGAGCAGGGAACAGTGCGAGGGGGCAGAGAGAGGGGGCAGAGAGAGGGGGCAGAGAGAGAGAGGGACAGAGAGAGAGGGGGACAGAGAGAGAGGGGGACAGAGAGAGAGGGGGACAGAGAGAGAGGGGGACAGAGAGAGGGTAACAGAGGGGGGACACAGAGGAGGGGAACAGAGGGGGGAACAGAGAGAGGGGGACTGAGACAGGGGGACAGAGAGAGGGTGACAGAGAGAGGGGGACAGAGAGAGGGGACAGAGGGGGGACACCGTGGGGGGGAACAGAGGGGGAAACAGAGGGGGGAACAGAGAGAGGGGGACTGAGAGGGGGGAACAGAGAGAGAGGGTGACAGGGAGAGAGGGGACAGAGGGAGGGACGGGGGGACTGAGGGGGGAACAGAGAGAGGGGGCCAGAGAGAGGTGGGACAGAGTGAGGGGCAACAGAGAGAGGGGGCAGAAAGAGGGGGGACAGAGAGAGAGAGGGGACAGAGAGGAGGCAGAGAGAGGGCGACAAAGAGAGGGGACAGTCAGGGCAGGACAGATAGAGAGGGGGACAGAGGGAGGGGGGACAGAGGGGGGACACCGTGGGGGGGAACAGAGGGGGGACAGAGGGAGGGGGGACAGAGGGAGGGGACAGAGCGAGAGGTGACAGAGGGAGAGGGGGCAGAGAGAGGGGGGCAGAGAGAGGGGGACAGAGAGAGGGGGGCAGAGAGAGGGTGAAAGAGAGAGGGGGACAGAGGGAGAGGGGACAGAGAAAGGGGGCAGAGAGAGGGGATAGAGAGAGGGGACAGGGAGAGGGGGACAGAGGGAGGGGTGACAGAGGGAGGGGGACAGAGGGAGGTGGGACAGATAGACGGTGACAGAGAGCGGGCAGAGAGAGGGGGACAGAGAGCAGGGGGACAGAGAAACGGGGACAGAGAGAGGGGCGACAGAGAGAGGGGTGCAGAGAGACGGTGACAGAGAGGAGGCAGAGAGAAGGGGACAGAGAGAGGGGGACAGAGAGAGGGAGAACAGAGAGAGGGGGGACAGAGAGGGGGGACAGAGAGAGGGGGTACAGAGAGAGAGGGGGTACAGAGAGAGAGGGGGACAGAGAGGGGGGTACAGAGCAGGGGGCAGAGAGAGGGGGGTCGGAGAGGGGGGACAGAAAGTGGGTACAGAGAGAGGGGGACAGAGAGAGGGGGGGCAGAGAGAGGGTGAAAGCGAGAGGGGGACAGAGGGAGAGGGGGCAGAGAGAGGGGGGCTGAAAGAGGGGGTCAGAGAGAGGGGGTCAGAGAGAGGGGGGCAGAGGGGGGGCACAGAGAGGGTGAAAGAGAGAGGGGGACAGAGGGAGAGGGGGCAGAGAGAGGGGGGCAGAGAGAGGGGGGCAGAGAGAGGGGGGCAGAGAGAGGGGGACAGAGAGAGGGGGGCAGAGAGAGGGGGACAGAGGGAGAGGGGACAGAGAAAGGGGGGCAGAGAGAGGGGACAGAGAGAGGGGACAGGGAGAGGGGGACAGAGGGAGGGGTGACAGAGGGAGAGGGACAGAGGGAGGTGGGACAGATAGACGGTGACAGAGAGCGGGCAGAGAGAGGGGGACAGAGAGCAGGGGGACAGAGAAACGGGGACAGAGAGAGGGGCGACAGAGAGAGGGGTGCAGAGAGACGGTGACAGAGAGGGGGCAGAGAGAGTACGACAATGAGAGGGGACAGTGAGGGGGGACAGAGAGAATGGTACAGAGGGAGGGGTGCAGAGGGAGGGGGGACAGAGAGACGGTGACAGAGTGGGCAGAGAGGGGCGACAGAGAGAGGGGTGCAGAGAGCGTGGGAGAGAGAAGGGGCAGAGAGAGTGCGAAAGAGAGAGGGGGGCAGAGAGATGCGGACAGAGGGGGGTACCGAGAGATGGGGACAGAGAGAGGGGGACAGAGGGAGGGGAGACAGAGGGACGGTGACAGAGAGGGGGCAGAGAGAGGTCGACAGAGAGAGAGGGGAGACAGATAGCGGGAGAGAGAAAGAGAGGGGGGAGAGAGGGGGATGAGAGAGAGGGGGTGAGAGAGGGGATGGTAAGAGAGGGTGTGAGAGTGGGGAGAGATAGATGGAGAAAAAGGGGGGAGAGAGAGGGGAGAGAGAGAGGGGGGAGGGGCTGGAGAGAAAGCGTGTAGAGACGGTGGAGAGACAGGGTAGAGAGAGGTTGGGGGTAAGAGGGGAGAGAGGGGGGAGGAGAGAGAGAGGGGAGTGAGAGAAGGATGAGAAAGAGGGGATGAAGGAGTTGGTGTGAGATAGAGGGTGTGTTTGAGAGAGAGTCGGTGTGAGAGAGAGAGGGGTGAGAGAGAGGGGTGAGAGAGAGAGAAGGGGTGTGAGAGAGAAGGGGTGTGAGAATTAGGGGTGGAGAGGGAGAGAGAGACGTAGGGTGAGAGCGAGAGAGGGGGTGAGAGAGTGAGCTGGGATGGAGAGAGTGGGGTTTGAGAGAGACAGAGGGAGATTGAGGGGAGAGAGGGGGGTGCAGAGAGAGGTGGAGAGAGAGGGGGGTGGGGGTGAGAAGGGGTTTAGAGAGAAGGGTTGATTGAGAGAGAAAAAGTGGGGGGTAAGAGAGAGAGTGGAGTGAGAAGGAGAGGGTGTGAGAGAGAGAGTGGGTGAGAGAGAGGGGGTGAGCGAGAGGGGTGAGGGGGAGGGGTTAGAGAGAGAGCGCGGGGTAAGAGAGAAAGTGGGTGAGAGAGGGAGGGGGTGAGAGGGAGGAGGGGTGAGAGGTGAGACAGAGAGAGGGATAAGCGAGAGGGGATGAGAGTGTGAGGGGGGTTGAGAGAGGGGGTGGTGAGAGGGGGCGGTTAGACACAGAGGGAGTGAGAGAGAGGTGTGAGAGAGAGGGTGTGAGAGACAAAGGGTGATTGAGAGAGAGAAAGTGGGGAGGGCGTAAGAGAGAGAGTGGAGTGAGAAAGAGGGTGTGAGAGAGAGTGGTTGAGAGAGGGGGGTGAGAGAGAGGAGGAGAGAGAGAGGAGGAGAGAGAGGGGGAGGGGGGAGAGAGAGGGGGGAAAGAGAGTGGGGGAGAGAGAGGGGGAGAGAGAGGGGTGGAGAGAGAGGGGGAGAGAGGGGGCTGAGAGAGAGAGGTGATGAGAGAGAGGGGATGAGAGAGAGGAAGTGAGAGGGGGGTGAGAAACAGGGGTGTGAGAGAGAAGGGGTGTGAGAGAGAAGGGATGTGAGAGAGAAGGTGTGTGCGGCAGAGGGGGTGGGAAAGAGAGAGCGACGTGGGCTAAGAGAGAGAGTGGGGTGAGAGAGTGAGATGGGAGTGAGAGAGAGGGGTTGTGAGAGACAGGGGGAGAGAAAGGATAGAGAATGGGAGGCAAGAGAGGGGGTAGAGAGAAGGGGAGAGAGAGGGAAGAGAGAGGGGGGAGAGAGAGAGAGGGTGAGAGACCAGGGGGTGAGAGAGAGGGGGTGAGAGAGAGGCGATGAGAAAGAGAGAGAGTGAGTGAAAAAGTGAGTGTATAAGTGAGAAAGAGAGAGCTTGAGTGAGAAAGAGAGAGTGGGTGAAAGAGAGGGTGCGAGAGAGAGGTTGAGAGATAAGGGCTGATTGAGAGAGAGAAAGTGGGGAGAGGGTAAGAGAGAGTGGAGTTAGAAGGTGAGAGTGTGATTGAGAGAGTGGGTGAGAGAGAGTGGTGAGCGAGAGGGGTGAGAGGGGGAGGGGTTACAGAGAGCGCGTGGGGCAAGAGAGAAAGGATGTGAGAGGGAGTAAGAGAGAGGGGTGAGAGAGGGGATGAGAGAGAGAGAGAGGGGTGAGAGAGAGGGGTTGAGAAAGAGAAAGGGCATGAGAGATTGAGGGTGTGAGAGAGTGAGGGGATGAGACAGTGAGGGGGGTTGAGAAAGGGGTGGTGAGAGAGAGATGGAGTGAGAGAGAAGGGGTGTGAGAGCGAGAAGAGGTGTGAGAGAGAAGGGGTGTGAGAGAGAAGGGGTGTAAGGAATAGGAAGTGGAGAGAGAGAGAGATGTGGGGTGAGAGCGAGAAAGTGGGGTGAGAGCGTGAGCTGGGTTGGAGAGAGAGGGGGTGTGAGAGACAGAGGGAAATAGAGGGGGAGAGAGAGGGGGGCAGAGAGAGGGGAGAGAAAGGGGGCAGAGAGAGGTGGAGAGAGAGGGGGCTGGGGTGAGCAGGGGTTGAGAGAGAAGGGTTGATTGAGAGAGAAAAAGTGGGGGGTAAGAGAGAGAGTGGAGTGAGAAGGAGAGGGTATGAGAGAGAGAGTGGGTGAGAGAGAGTGGTGAGAGAGCGAGGGGTGAGAGAGAGTGGGTGAGAGAGGGGGTGAGCGAGAGGGGGAGTGGTTAGAGAGAGAGAGGGCGGGGTAAGAGAGAAAGGGTGTGAGAGAGGGAGGGGGTGAGGGGGTGAGAGAGGGAGAAGAGGTGAGAGGGGGTGAAAGAGAGAGGGGTGAGAAAGAGGGGATGAGAGAGTGAGGGGTTTGAGAGAGGGGGTGGTGAGAGTGGGGTGAGAGACACAAGGAGTGAGAGAGGGGTGAGAGAGGGGATAAGAGACAATGGGTGATTGAGAGAGAGAAAGTGGGGAGGGGTTAAGAGAGAGAGTGGAGTGAGAAGGAGAGGGTGTGATTGAGAGAGTGGGTGAGAGAGAGGGGTGAGAGAGTGGGGAGGGGTTAGAGAGAGCGCGGGGTAAGAGAGAGAGTGGGTGAGAGAGAGGGGTGAGAGAGCGAGGGGGAGAGAGAGGGGGTGAGAGAGAGAGGGGTGAGAGAGAAGGGGGGTGGGTGAGAGACCGAGGGGGAGAGAGAGGGGGTGAGAGAGAGTGGGGTGAGAGAGAGGTGTTGAGAGAGAGAGGTTGAGAGAGAGAGTTGAAAGGGAGAGGGGGTGAGAGACAGGGGTTGAAAGAGATGGGGGAAAAGGGGTGAGTGAGAGAGAGACGTGGGCTAAGAGAAAGAGAGTGGGGTGAGAGAGTGAGCTGGGAGTGAGAGAGAGGGGGTGTGAGAGACAGGGGAGAGAGGGGGTAGAGAGTGGGGGCAAGACAGGGGGTGGAGAGAAGGGAGAGAGAGGGGGAGAGAGAGAGGAGTTGAGAGAGAGGGCGTGAGAGAGGGGGTGAGAAAGAGAGACAGTGAGTGAAAAAGAGAGAGTGTAAGTGAGAAAGAGAGAGCGTGAGTGTGAAAGAGAGAGGGGGTGAGAGAGCGAGGGGTGAGAGAGCGAGGGGTGAGAGAGAAAGTGGGGAGACGGTAAGAGAGAGCGCGGGGTTGAGATAGAGAGGGGTTGAGAGAGAGAAGGGGATAAGAGAGAGAGAGAAGGGGAGTGAGAGACAGAGTGGAGTGAGAGAGAGGGGAATGAGAGAGAGGGGGGTGAGAGAGAGGGGTGTGGGAGAGAGGGGGGGTTGAGAGAGAGAGCTGGGCGAGAGGATGGTCAGAGAGAGAGAGGAGTGAGAGAGCGGGGTTGAGATAGAGAGGGGTTGAGAGAGAGAAGGGGGTAAGAGAGAGAGAGAAGGGGAGTGAGAGACAGAGTGGAGTGAGAGAGAGGGGAGTGAGAGAGAGGGCTGAGAGAGCACGGTTGAGAGAGGGGGTTGAGAGAGAGAGGGGGTGAGAGAGGGGTTGAGAGAGATGGGGGGAAATAAGGGGTGAGAAAGAGAGAGACGTGGGCTAAGAGAGAGAGAGAGTGGGGTGAGAGAGTGAGCGTGGGGTGAGGGAGTGAGTGTGGTGAGAGAGTGAGATGGGAGTGAGAGAGAGGGGGTGTGAGAGACAGGGGAGAGAGGGTGTAGAGAGTGGGGGCAAGAGAGGGGGTAGTGAGAGGGGAGAGAGAGGGGGGAGAGAGAGGAGTTGAGAGAGAGGGTGTGAGAGAGAGGGGTGAGAAAGAGAGAGTGAGTGAAAAAGAGAGAGAGTGTAAGTGAGAAAGAGAGAGGGGGTGAGAGTGTGAGGGGTGAAGAGAGGGGGTGGGGTGAGAAGGGGTTGAGAGAGAAGGGGTGAGAGACAGAGGTGATGGGACAGAGAGAGACTGTGGTGAGAGAGAGAGAGGGGTGAGAGAGTGAGATGGGAGTGAGAGGGGGTGTGAGAGAGGGAGGTGGGAGAGAGAGGGGGGTGAGAGAAAAGGGGTGATTGAGAGAGAAAGTGGGGAAGGGGTAAGAGAGAGAGTGGAGTTAGAAGGAGAGGGTGAGAGAGAGAGAGGGGTGAGAGAGCGAGGGGTGAGAGAGGGGGGTGGGAGAGAGAGGGGGTGAGAGAGAGAGAGAGTTGGGTGAGAGGAGGAGGTGGGAGTGAGTGACAGAGAGGGGGTGGGAGAGAGAGGCATTAAGAGAGAGAGGGGATGAGAGAGAGGGAGTGAGAGGAGAGAGAGGTGATGAGAAAAAGGCAGAGAGATGGCGAGAGAGAGGGCGGGGAGTGAGAGCGAGTGTGTGTGAGAGTGTGTGTGAGAGAGGGGGGATGTGAAAGAGATTGGGGTGGGAGAGAGAAGGATAACGGAGAGAGAGAGAGAGGAGAGAAAGAGGGGTGAGAGAGAGATGGATGTGAGAGAGAGGGGTTGAGAGAGAGGGGGTGAGAGAGTGAGGGTTGTTGAGAGAGGGTGTGGTGAGAGGGGGGCAGTGAGCGAGAGAGGGAGTGAGAGAGAGAGCGGTGAGAGAGAGGGGTTGACAGAGAAAGAGAAGTGTGAGAGAGAGAGGGGTGAGAGAGAGGGGGTGTGAGAGAAAGTGGTGAGAGAGAGAGGGGTTGAGAGAGAAAGAGAGGGGTGAGAGAGAGGGTTAGAGAGAGGGGGTGACCGAGAGGGGTGAGAGGGGGAGGGGTTAGAGAGAGAGAGAGCGCAGGGTAAGAGAGAAAGGGAGAAGGGTGAGGGGGTGAGAGATAGAGGAGGGGTGAGAGGGGGTGTCAGAGAGAGGGGTGAGAGAGAGGGGATGAGAGAGTGAGGGGGCTTGAGAGAGGGGGTGGTGAGAGAGGGGTGGTGAGAGACACAGGGAGTGAGAGAGAGGTGTGAGAGAGAGGGGTGAGAGACAAGGGGTGTTTGAGAGTGAGAAAGTGGGGAGTGGGTAAGAGAGAGAATGGGGTGAGAGGGCAGTGAGAGGGAGAGGTGGGAGTGAGTGACACAGAGGGAGTGGGAGAGAGAGGGGTGAGAGAATGGGGGTGAGAGAGGGAGCGAGAAGGAGAGAGAGGGGAGGAGAAAGAGGCAGAGAGATGGGGATGTGAAAGAGATTGGGGTGGGAGAGAAAGGGGCGACAGAGAGAGAGGGAGAGAGAGGGGGGTGAGAGAGAGATGGATGTGTGAGAGAGGGGTTGAGAGAGAGGGGGGTGAGAGACTGAGGGGGTTAGAGAATGAGGAGATGAGAGTTTGAGGGGTGTTGAGAGAGGGGGTGTTGAGAGAGGGGGTGAGAGAGAGGGGTGAGAGAGAGGGTGTGAGAGAGAGGGGTGAGAGAGAGAGGGGTTGAGAGAGAGGAAGGTGGGAGAAAGAGAGGGTTGAGAGAGAGGGCGGTGTGAGAGAGAGAGGGGTGAGAGGGCGGTGAGAGGGAGAGGTTTAAGTGAGTGACAGAGAGGGTGTGGGAGAGAGGGGGCGAGAGAGAGAGGGGGTGCGAGAGAGAGGGTGTGTGAGAGTGTGTGAGAGAGAGAGGGGGGAATGTAAAAGAGATTGGGGTGGGAGAGAGAGGGGTGACGGAGAGAGAGGGGAGAGAGAGGGGGGGTGAGAGAGAGATGGATGTGAGAAAGAGAGATAGTTGAGAGAGAGGGGGTGAGAGACTGATGGGGTGAGAGAGTGAGGGGATGAGTGATTGAGGGGGATTGAGAGGGGGTGAAGAGAAAGGGGGGTGAGAGAGAGAGGGAATGAGAGAGAGAGGGGTGAGAGCGAGGGGTTGACAGAGAAAGACAGGGTTGAGAGAGAGAGTGGAAAAGAGAGAGGGGTGAGTGATGGGGTGAGAGAGTGAGGGGATCAGAGAGTGAGGGGATTTGAGCGAGGTGGTGGTGATGGTGGGGTGAGAAAGGGGTGAGAAAGAGCGGGATTGAAAGAGAGTGGGGTTGAGAGAGAGAAGGGGGTGAGAGAGAAGTGGGGTGAGAGAGAGGGGGGAATGAGGGGTTGAGAAAGATGGGTTGAGAGAGAGGAGGTGAGGGGGGATACTGAGAGAGAGATGGAGAGAGAGAGCGACAGACAGAGAGAGAGATAAAGCAAGAGTGAGAGAGAAGAGGTGAGGGAGGTAGGGTGGACTGAGAGAGAGGTAGAGAGAGAGTGAGAGTGCCAGACAGAGAGAGCATGAGCGACAGAGAGAGAGAGAGAGCACGAGCAAGAGAGAGCGAATGAGAGAGACCGTGAGATAAGAGAGGAAGGCAAGAGAGAGGGAGAGAGGCAGGGATAGAGAGATAGTGTGAGAAGAGGATGAGAGAGTGAGAGAGACCGCAAGGGGAAGAGAGCGAGCTGAAGTGTGAGAGAGAGAGACGTAAGAGAGGGGTGTGAGAGAGAGGGGCGAAAGAGGAGAGGAGACAGGAGGAGAGAGAGAGGGGGCGGGGGAGGGGGAGGGAGAGGGGAGAGGGGAGAGAGAGGGGGCAGAGAGATGGGCGGATAGAGGGGGAGAGAGTGGAGGAGAGAGTGAGGTGTTGAGAGAGAGGGGGTGAAAGAGAGGAATTGAGAGGGGAGGTGAGAAACAGGGGTGTGAGAGAGAGAACGGGTGTGAGAGAGAAAGGGTGGGAGACAGAGGGGGCGGGAGAGAGAGAGAGACATGGGGGGAGAGAGTGAGAGTGGGGTGAGAGAGTGAGATGGGAGTGAGAGAGAGGGGATGTGAGAGACGCGGGAAAGAGGGGGTAGAGGGTGGGGGCAAGAGAGAGCGGGAGAGAGAGGGGAGAGAGAGAGAGGAATTGAGAGACAGAGAAGTTGAGAGAGCGCGGTTGAGAGAGAGGGTTGAGAGAGAGGGGTTGAGAGAGACGGGTTGAGAGAGATGGGGGAAATAAGGGGTGAGAGAGAGAGAGACGCGGGCTTAGAGAGAGAGAGAGTGGGGTGAGAGAGTGAGTGTGAGGTGAGAGAGTCAGTGTGGGGTGAGAGAGTGAGATGGGAGTGAGAGAGAGGGGGTGTGAGAGACAGGGGCAGAGAGGGGGGTAGAGAGTGGGGGGCAAGAGAGGGTGTAGAGAGAAGTGAGAGAGAGAAGGAGAGAGAGGAGTTGAGGGAGAGAGAGAGGAGTTGAGAGAGAGGGCGTGAGAGAGAGGGAGTGAGAAAGAGAATGTGAGTGAGTGAAAAAGAGAGAGAGTGTAAGTTAGAAAGAGAAAGAGTGAGTGAGAAAGAGAGACCAGGTGAGAGAGCGAGGGGTGAGATAGAGGGGGTGGGGTGAGAATAGGTTGAGAGAGAAGGGGTGAGAGACAGAGTTGATGGGACAGAGAGAGAGAGAGACTGTGGTGAGAGAGAGAGGGGTGAAAGAGTGAGGGGGTTGAGAGAGGGGATAGTGAGAGAGGGGTGGTGAGAGACACAGGGAGTGAGAGAGAGGTGTGCGAGAGAGGGGGTGAGAGACAAGGGGTGATTGAGAGAGAGAAAGTGGGGAGGAGGTAAGAGAGAGAGTGGAGTGAGAAGGAGAAGGTGTGTGAGAGAGTGTGGGTGAGAGAGA
The DNA here is from genome assembly GCF_037043375.1 of Chiloscyllium plagiosum. Lineage (NCBI taxonomy): Eukaryota > Metazoa > Chordata > Chondrichthyes > Orectolobiformes > Hemiscylliidae > Chiloscyllium > Chiloscyllium plagiosum. The sequence goes on from NW_028270158.1 coordinate 75,352,292, forward strand.
GGGGTGAGAGAGAGAGGGGTGAGAGAGCGAGGGGTGAGAGAGTGAGGGGTGAGAGATAGGGGGTGAGAGAGAGGGGGTGAGAGAGAGGGGGTGAGAGAGAGAGAGCTGGGTGAGAGGGCAGTGAGAGGGAGAGGTGGGAGTGAGTGACAGAGAGGGGATGGGAGAGAGGGGGGTGAGAGAGAGAGGGGGTGAGAGAGAGGGGGTGAGAGAGAGGGGGTGAGAGAGAGGGGGTGAGAGAGAGGGGATGAGAGAGAGGGGGTGAGAGAGAGAGAGCTGGGTGAGAGGGCAGTGAGAGGGAGAGGTGGGAGTGAGTGACAGAGAGTGGATGGGAGAGAGGGGGGTGAGAGAGAGAGGGGGTGAGAGAGAGGGGGTGAGAGAGAGGGGGTGAGAGAGAGGGGGTGAGAGAGAGGGGGTGAGAGAGAGGGGGTGAGAGAGAGAGCTGGGTGAGAGGGCGGTGAGAGGGAGAGGTGGGAGTGAGTGACAGAGAGGGGATGGGAGAGAGGGGGGTGAGAGAGAGAGGGGGAGTGGTGAGAGAGGGGGGTGAGAGAGGGGTTCATTGAGAAAGCGAGGGGTGAGAGAGAGAGAGGGGTGAGAGAGAGAGTGAGAGAGAGAGTGGTGAGAGAGAGGGGTTGAGAGAGAAAGAGAGTGGTGCGAGAGAGAGGGGAAGAGAGAGTGAGTGAGCGAGAGGGGTGAGAGGGGGAGGGGTTAGAGAGAGCACAGGATAAGAGTGAAAGGGGATGAGAGAGTGAGGAGGGTTGAGAGAGGGGGTGGTGGGGGGGGGGAGAGACACAGGGAATGAGAAAGAGGGGTGAGAGAGAGGATGAGAGAGACAAGGGGTGATTGAGAGAGAGAAAGTGGAGAGGTGGTAAGAGAGAGAGTGGAGTGAGAAGGAGAGGGTGTGATTGAGAGAGTGAGTGAGAGAGAGGGGTTGAGCGAGAGGGGGAGAGGTTACAGTGAGAGCGCGGGGTAAGAGATAAAGGGTGTGAGAGGGGTGAGAGAGGGACGGGGTGAGAGGGGTCGAGAGAGAGGTGTGAGAGAGAGGGATTGAGAGAGAGGGGGGTGAGAGACTGAGGGGGTGAGAGAGTGAGGGGATAGGAGATTGAAGGATGTTGAGAGAGGGGGTGGTGAGAGAGGGGGCGGTGAGAGAGGAGGGTGTGAGACAGAGAGGGGTGAGAGAGAGGGGTCAGAGAGAGGACTTGACAGAGAAAGAAAGGGGTGAGAGAGAGCATGTGACAGAGAGTGGTGAGAGAGACGGGTTGAGAGAGAAAGAGAGGGGAGTGAGAGAGAGAGGGGAAGAGAGAGAGGGGTGAGTGAGGGGGTGAGAGAGTGAGGGGATGAGAGAGTGAGGGAGTGTTGAGAGAGGGGTTGGTGAGGGGTGTGAGAGAGGAGTGAGAGAGCGGGGTTGAGATAGAGAGGGGTTGAGAGAGAGAAGGGGCTGAGAAAACGACTGGGGGTTGCGAGGGGTGAGAGAGAGTTAGTAGGGTGTGAGAGAGAGTGGAATAAGAGAGGGGGTAAGAGAGGGGTGCAGTGAGAGAGAGGGGCTGAGAGAGACATGGGGTGCAAGAGAGGGTGGGTGAGAGTAGGAGGGGCTGAGAGAGAGAGGGGCTGAGAGAGAGAGATGGGCTGAGAGAGATGGGTGAGATGGGGAGTGTGTGAGAGAGGAGGGATGAGAGTGGGAGGGGGAAAGAGGGACGGGATGAGAGAGGGAGGGTGATAGAGAGGGGTGTGAGAGAGAGAGAGAGGGGTGAGAGAGAGGGGAGAAAGAGGGGGAGAGAGGGAGGGTGTGAGAGTGGAAGGGGGTGAGAGAGGGACGGGATGAGAGAGGGAGGGTGGGAGAGAGAGTAGTGTGAGAGAGAGAGAGGTGAGAGAGAGGAGTGAGAGAGGGGGGAGAGAGAGGAGTTAGAGAGGGGGAGAGAGGGGTAGAGAGCGAGGGAGGGAAGGTAAGAGAGTTAGAGTGGTGAGAGAAAGAGAGGGGTGACAGAGAGAGGGGCTTGAGAGAGAGAGGAGGTGTAAGGGGGGGTGAGAGAGGGGGTTGAGAGGGGTAGGTAGGTGAGGGAGTGCGGGGGGGATGGGCGTGGGGTGTGAGGGAGGTGGGAGGGAGATAGAGGGGGTGTGAGAGGGGGTGGGGGAGAGAGAGGTGTGTGAGAGAGAGCTGGTTGAGAGGGAGTGAGGGGGGTTGAGAAAGAGAGGTGGGTGAGAGAGAGAGTGGGTGTGAGAGAGAGGTTGGTGAGAGATGGGGAATGAGAGAGAGTGGGGTTGAGAAAGAGAGAGATGGGAGTGAGAGAGAGAGGGTGAGAGAGAGAGGGGAAGAGAGAGAGAGAGGGTGAGAGTGAAGGAGTGAGAGGAGAGAGAGGGGATGAGAAAGAGATAAAGAGAGGGTGGGAGAGAGGGAGGGGGTGAGAGAGGGGGGTGAGAGAGAGAGGGGTGAGAGAGCGGGGTTGAGAGAGAGAAGGTGGTGAGAGAACGAAGGGTCGTGAGAGAAAGGGGAATGGGAGAAAGGGGGTGAGAGAGCACGGTTGAGAGAGAGGGGGAGAGAGAGATTGAGAGAGAGGGGTTGACAGAGAGGGGGTTGAGAGAGAGACGGGGGAAAGAGAGGGTGAGAGAGAGAGGGTTAGAGAGAGAGGGGAGAGAGAGGGGTTGAGAAAGATGGGTTGAGAGAGAGAGGAGGTGAGGAGGAGGACTGAGAGAGAGACGGAGAGAGAGAGAGCAACAGAACAGAGAGAACGATAGAGCAAGAGTGAGAGAGAGAGACGTGGGGGGAGAGAGTGAGACGTGGGCTAAGAGAGAGAGAGTGGGGGAGAGAGTGAGAGTGGGGTGAGAGAGTGAGATGGGAGTGAGAGAGAGGGGGTAGAGAGTGGGGGGCAAGAGAGGGGAGAGAGAGAGGGGGAGAGAGGGAAGAGAGAGAGAGGGGGCGGGGGAGAGAGAAGTTGAGAGAGAAGGGGTGAGAGAGAGGGGGTGAGAAAGAGAGAGAGTGAGTGAAAAAGAGAGCGCGGGTGAGAGAGAGGGGGTGAGAGAGAGGGGGTAGGGGTGAGAGGGGGGTCAGAGAGAAGGGGTGAGAGAGAGGGGTGGGGTGAGAGGGAGATGAGAGAGAAGGTGTGAGATACAGAGGGGTGGGACAGAGAGAGAAATATTGTGGTGAGAGAGAGGGGTTGAGAGAGAGAGGGTGGGTGGTGAGAGAGAGAGCTCGGGGTAAGAGAGAAAGGGTGTGAGAGAGGGAGAGGGGTGAGGAGGTGCGAGAGGGAGGAGGGGTGAGAGAGAGGGGATATGAGAGTGAGGGGTTGAGAGAGAGATGGGGTGAGAGAGAGAGAAGGGGGTGAGAGAGAGAGGGGAGTGAGAAAGAGGGGGGTGAGAGAGATGAGTGAGAGAGTGGTTGAGAGAGAGAGGAGTTGAGAGAGAGAGGGGGAGAGAGAGGTTGAGAGAGAGAGGGGGGAGAGAGAGGGTTTGAGAAAGATGGGTTGCGAGAGAGAAGAGGTGAGGGGGAGGACTGAGAGAGAGAGAGAGACGGAGAGAGAGAGAGCAACAGAAAGAGAGAACGATAGAGCAAGAGTGAGAGAAGTAGGGTGGACTGAGAGAGAGGGAAACAGACAGACAGACAGAGAGCATGAGCGACAGAGAGAGAGAAAGAGCGAGAGAGAGCGAGCGAGAGACCGTGAGATGAGAGAGAGAGGGAGGCAAGAGAGAGGGAAATAGCCAGGGAGAAGAGAGAGTGTGAGAAGAGGGTGAGAGAGCAAGAGGAAGAGAGCGATTGGAAGAGTGAGAGAGAGAGAGGATGCGAGAGAGAGAGAGGGCGGAGAGAGAGAGAGGCGAGAGAGGAGGGGAGAGAGGAGGAGAGAGAGGGGGAGAGGGAGGGGGAGAGATGTGTGAGAGAGAAGGGGAGAGAGGGGGGAGAGAGATGGGAGAGGGGGTTGTGAGGAGGAGAGAGCGGAAGAGAGGGGGTGAGAGAGGGGGCAGAGAGAAGAGGAGAGAGACGGGGAGAGAGATGGGGAGGGGAGTGAGGGGGAAGGAGTGGAGGAGAGGAAGAGAGGGGGTGAGAGAGAAGGGAAGAGAGGGGGTGACAGAAAGGTGTTGAGAGAGAGGGGGTGAGAGAGAGAGGGGTGTGAGAGAGAAGGGGTGTGAAAGAGAAGGGGTGGGAAGGAATGAAATGTGGGGTGAGAGAGAGAGAGTGGGGTGAGAGAGTGAGAGTGGGGTGAGAGAGTGAGATGGGAGCGAGAGAGAGGGGATGTGAGAGACAGGGGGAGAGAGGGGGTAGAGATTGGGGGGCTAGCGAGGGGGTAGAGAGAGAGTGGAGAGAGAGAGGGGAGAGAGAGAGGGGGAGAGGGGGGGAGAGGGGATGAAAAAATTGGGCAGAGAGTGGGAGAGAGAAGGGGAGAAAGAGGGGGGAAGAGAGAGAGGGTTTGAGAGCGCGGGTGAGAGAGGGGTTGAGAAAGAGAGAGTGTGAGTAAAAAAGAGAGAGAGAGTGTAAATGAGAAAGAGAGAGTGAGTGAGAAAGAGAGCGCGGGTGAGAGAGAGGAGGTGGGGGTAAGGGGTGTGAGAGAGAAGGGGTGATTGAGAGAAAGAAAGTGGGGAGGGGATAAGAGAGAGAGTGGAGTGAGAAGGAGAGGGTGTGAGAGAGAATGGGCGAGAGAGAGGGGGTGAGCGAGAGGGGTGAGATAGAGGGGTTGAGAGAGAGGGAGGGATGAGAGAGTAAGGGTTGGAGAGATTGAGGGGATGAGAGAGTGAGCTGGGTTGAGAGAGGGGGTGGTAAGACAGAGTGGGGTGAGAGAGGGGGAGAGAAGGGTGAGAGAGAGGGGGAGGGGGTAGAGAGAGGGGTTGAGAGAGAGAGGGTTGAGGGAGAGAAGGGGGTGAGAGAGAGTGGGGGAGTGTGAGAGAGAAGGGGTAGAGAGAGGGGTTGAGAGAGGGAGAGAGGATGAGAGAGGGGGTTAGAGAGAGAGGGAGAGAGAGAGAGGAGTGGGGGAGAGAGAGGGAGGTGAGTGAGGGAGTGGGGTGAGTGAGAGAGGGCGATGTGAGGGGGTGAGAGAGAAAGGGGGAGAGACAAAGGGGGAGTGAGAGTGGGTCAGAGAAAGACTGGAGGTGAGACAGAGAGGGGCTGGGAGAAAGGGCATGAGAGAGAGAGGGTTTGAGAGAAATGGAGTGAGAGTGAGATGGGGTGAGAGAGAGAGGGAGTGAGAAGGAGAGAGAGGGGATGAGAAAGAGACAGAGAGAGGGTGGGAGAGTGGAAGGGGGTTGGAGAGAGGGAGGGGGTGAAAGAGAAAAAGGGGTAAGAGAGAGAGAGGGGTGTGAGAGAGAGTATGGATGAGGATGTAAGAGAGAGAGAGTTTGGGAAAGAGAGAGGAGTGAGAGCAGGTGAGGGGGTGAGAGAGAAGGGGGTGAGAGAGTGGGATGTGAGAGAGAGAAGGGTAAGAAAGAGAGAGAGCAAGGGGTGAGAGAGGGGATTTAGAGAGGGCGGGGTTTGAGAGAGTGAGAGAGAGCGGGTGAGAGAGAGAGAGGAGGATGAGGGGGTGAGAGAGAGAGAGGGTGAGAGAGAGGGGTTGAGAGAGAGGGTGTGAGAGAGAAAGGGGTGAGAGAGAGTGGGGTGAGAAAGGGAGAGAGGGCTGAGAAAGGGAGAGAGTGGAGAAATAGAGAGGGGAGAGAGAGGGGGCTGAGAATGAGAGAGACGGGAGAGAAAGAGAGGGGGTCAGAGAAAGAGTGAATGTGTGGGAGGGGGTGAGAGAGAGGACGTGGGAGAGAGAGTGGGAGAGAGAGGGGGTGAGAGAGATGGTGTTTGAGAAAGAGGGGGTTTGAGAGAGCGGGTGAGAGAGAGAGAGGAGGATGAGGGGGGTGAAAGAGAGAGAGGGGGTGAGAGAGAGGGGTTGAGAGAGAGAGGGGGTTTGAGAGAGCGAGAGAGAGCGGGTGAGAGAGAGAGAGGAGGATGAGGGGGGTGAGAGAGAGAGGGTGAGAGAGAGGGGTTGAGAGAGAGAGGGGGTTTAAGAGAGCGAGAGAGAGCGGGTGAGAGAGAAGGAGGAGGATGACGGGGTGAAAGAGAGTGAGGGTGAGAGAGAGTGGTTGAGAGAGAGAAGTGTTTTGAGAGAGCGAGAGAGCGCGGGTGAGAGAGAGAGAGGAGGATGAGAGCGGTGAGAGAGAGAGGGTGAGAGAGAGGGGTTTTAGTGATAGCGGGGGTTTGAGACAGCGAGAGAGAGCAGGTGAGAGAGAGAGGAGGATGAGGAGAGAGGGTGAGAGAGAGGGATTGAGAGGGAGAGGGGGTTTGAGAGAGCGAGAGAGCGCGGGTGAGAGAGAGGAGGATGAGGGGTTGAGAGAGAGAGGGTGAGAGAGAGAGAGAGGAGGATGAGTGGGGTGAGAGAGAGGGTTTTAGAGAGAGAGGGGGTTTGAGAGAGCGGGAGAGAGCGGGTGAGAGAGAGGGGTTGAGAGAGAGAGGGGGTGTAAGAGAGCGGGTGAGAGAGAGGTAGGAGGATGAGGGGGGTGAAAGAGAGAGAGAGGGTGAGAGAGAGGGGTTGAGAGAGAGAGAGGGGGTTTGAGAGAGCGAGACAGATCGGGTGAGAGAGAGAGAGGAGGATGAGAGCGGTGGGAGAGAGAGAGGGTGAGAGAGAGGGGTTGAAAGAGAGAGGGGGTGTGAGAGAGCGACAGAGAGCGGGTGAGAGAGAGGGGTTGAGAGAGAGAGGAGCTTTGAGAGAACGAGAGAGAGCTGGTGAGAGAGGGAGGAGGATGAGGGGGTGAGAGAGAGAGGGTGAGACAGAAGGGGTTTGAGAGAGCAAGAGAGAGCGGGTGAGAGAGAGAGAGGGGAGGATGAGGGAGGTGAGAGTGAGAGGGTGAGAGAGGAGGGTTGAGAGAGAGGGGGGGTTTGAGAGAGCAAGAGAGAGCGAGTGAGAGAGAGAGAGAGGAGGATGAGGGTGTGAGAGAGAGAGGGTGAGAGAGAGGGGTTGAGAGAGAGAGATGGGGTTTGAGAGAGCGAGAGAGAGAGCGGGTGAGAGTGAGTGAGGAAGATGAGGGGGGTGAGAGAGAGGGGGTTTAGAGAGAGAGGGGGTTTGAGAAAGCGAGAGAGAGCGGGTGAGAGAGGGAGAGGAGGATGGGGGGTTGAGAGAGAGAGGGTGAGAGAGAGGTGTTTTAGAGAGAGGGGCGTTTGAGAGAGCGAGAGAGCGGGTGAGAGAGAGAGGAGGATGACGGGGGTGAGAGAGAGAAGTTGAGAGAGAGGGGTTTTAGAGAGAGAGGGGGTGTGAGAGAGCGAGAGAGAGCGGGTGAGAGAGAGAAAGGAGGATGAGGGGGTGAGAGAGAGAAGTTGCGAGAGGGGTTTTAGAGAGAGAGGGGGTTTGACAGAGCGAGAGAGCGGGTGAGAGAGAGAGAGAGAGAGGAGGATGAGGGAAGTGAGAGAGAGGGTGAGAGAGAGGGGTTGAGAGAGAAGGGGTTTGAGAGAGAGGGGGTTTGAGAGAGCGGGTGAGAGAGAGAGAGGAGGATGAGGGGGGTGAGAGAGAGAGGGTGAGAGAGAGGGGTTGAGAGAGAGAGGGGGTTTGAGAGAGCGAGAGAGAGAGCGGGTGAGAGAGAGAGAGGAGGATGAGGGGGGTGAGAGAGAGAGGGTGAGAGAGAGGGGTTGAGAGAGAGGGGGGTTTAAGAGAGCGAGAGAGAGCGGGTGAGAGAAAAGGAGGAGGATGAGGGGGTGAAAGAGAGAGAGGGTGAGAGAGAGTGGTTGAGAGAGAGAGGTGTTTTGAGAGAGCGAGAGAGCGCGGGTGAGAGAGAGAGGGTGAGAGAGAGGGCTTTTAGTGAGAGCGGGGGTTTGAGACAGCGAGAGAGAGCAGGTGAGAGAGAGAGGAGGATGAGGAGAGAGGGTGAGAGAGAGGGATTGAGAGGGAGAGGGGGTTTGAGAGAGCGGGAGAGCGCGGGTGAGAGAGAGAGGAGGATGAGGGGGGTGAGAGAGAGAGGGTGAGAGAGAGAGGAGGATGAGGGGGGTGAGAGAGAGGGTTTTAGAGAGAGAGGGGGTTTGAGAGAGCGGGAGAGAGCGGGTGAGAGAGAGGGGTTGAGAGAGAGAGGGGGTGTAAGAGAGCGGGTGAGAGAGAGGGAGGAGGATGAGGGGGGTGAAAGAGAGAGAGAGAGGGTGAGAGAGAGGGGTTGAGAGAGAGAGAGGGGGTTTGAGAGAGCGAGACAGAGCGGGTGTGAGAGAGAGAGGAGGATGAGAGCGGTGGGACGGAGAGAGGGTGAGAGAGAGGGTTTGAGAGAGAGAGGGGGTGTGAGAGAGCGACAGAGTGCGGGTGAGAGAGAGAGAGAGAGGAGGATGAGAGGGGTGAGAAAGAGAGGGTGAGAGAGAGGGGTTGAGAGAGAAATGGGGTTTGAGAGCGAGAGAGAGCGGGTGAGAGAGAGGAGGATGAGGGGGGTGAGAGATGAAGAGGGTGAGAGAGGGGGGTTTTAGTGAGAGCGGGGGTTTGAAACAGCGAAAGAGAGCAGGTGAGAGTGAGTGAAGAGGATGAGGGGGTGAGAGAGAAAGGGGTTTTAGAGAGAGGGGGTTTTAGAGAGAGGGGGTTTGAGAGAGCGAGAGAGAGCGGGTGAGAGAGAGAGAGGAGGATGAGGGGGTGAGGGAGAGAGGGTGAGAGAGAGGGGTTGAGAGAGAGGGGGGTTTGAGAGAGCGAGAGAGCGCGGGTGAGAGAGAGAAGAGGATGAGGGGGGTGAGAGAGAGAGGGTGAGAGAGAGAGAGGAGGATGAGGGGGGTGAGAGAGAGAGGGTGAGAGAGAGGGGGTATAGGGAGAGAGGGGGTTGAGAGAGCGAGAGAGAGCGGGTGAGAGAGAGAGGAGGATGGGGGGTGAGAGAGATAGAGGGTGAGAGAGAGGGGTTTAGAGAGAGAGGGGTTTGAGAGAGCGAGAGAGAGCAGGTGAGAGAGAGAGAGAGGCGGATGAGGGGGGTGACAGAGAGAGAGGGTGAGTGAGAGCGGTTGAGAGAGAGGGTTTTGAGAGAGCGAGAGAGCACGGGTGAGAGAGAGAGAGGGGAGGATGAGGGGAGTGAGAGAGAGAGGGTGAGAGAGAGGGGTTGAGAGAGAGAGAGGAGCTTTGAGAGAACGAGAGAGAGCTGGTGAGAGAGAGAGGAGGATGAGTGGGTGAGAGAGAGAGGGTGGGAGAGAGGGGTTTTAGAGAGAGAGGGGGTTTGAGAGAGCAAGAGAGAGCGGGTGAGAGAGAGAGGAGGATGAGGGGGTGAGAGAGAGAGGGTTCGGTAGGGGGGTTTTAGAGAGAGAGGGGGTTTGAGAGAGCGAGAGAGAGCAGTTGAGAGAGAGGGGAGGATGAGGGGGGTGAGATAGAGAGGATGAGATAGAGGGGTTTTAGAGAGAGAGGGGGTGTTAGAGAGTGAGAGAGAGCGGGTGAGAGAGGAGGATGAGGGGGTGAGAGAGAGAGGGTGAGAGAGAGGAGGATGAGCGGTTTGAGAGAGATAGGGTGAGAGAGAAGGAGTTTAGAGAGAGAGGTTGTTTGAGAGAGTGAGAGAGAACGGGTGAGAGAGAGAGAGGAGGATGAGGGGGGTGTGAGAGAGAGGTTGAGAGAGGGGGTTTGAGAGAGAGAGGGGGTTTGAGAGAGCGAGAGACAGCGGGTGAGAGAGAGTGAGGAGGATGAGGGGGGTGAGAGAGAGAGGGGGAGAGCGACGGGTTGAGAGAGAGGGGGTTTGAGAGTACGAGAGAGAGTCGGTGAGAGAGAGAGAGGAGGATGAGTGTGGTGAGAGAGTGAGGGAGGGTGAGAGAGAGAGGGGTTTTAGTGAGAGAGGGGGTTTGAGAGAGCGGGTGAGAGAGAGAGAGGAGGATGAGCGTGATGAGAGAGAGAGGGGTTGAGAGAGAGGGGGTTTCAGAGAGCGAGAGAGCGCGGGTGAGAGAGGGGGAGGAGGATTAGGGCGGTTAGAGAGAGAGTGTGAGAGAGAGAGGAGGATGTGGGGTGGTGAGAGAGAGAGGGTGAGAGAGAGGGGGTTTAGAGAGAGAAAGGGTTTGAGAGAGCGAGAGAGCGCGGGTGAGAGAGAGAGAGAGAGGAAGATGAGGGGGGTGAGGGAGAGAGGGTGAGTGACAGGGGTTTTAGAGAGAGAGGGGATTTGAGAGAGCGAGAGAGAGCGGGTGAGAGAGAGAGAGGAGGTTGAGGGGGGTGAGAGAGAGAGGGTGAGAGAGAGGGGGTTTAGAGAGAGAAAGGGTTTGAGAGAGCAAGAGAGAGCGCGTGAGAGAGCGGGAGGAGGATGAGGGGGGTGAGAGAGAGAGGGTGAGAGAGAGGGGTTGAGAGAGAGGGGGGGTTTGAGAAAGCGAGAGAGAGCGGGTGAGAGAGAGGGAGGAGACTGAGAGGGGTGAGAGAGAGATGGTGAGAGAGGGGTTGAGAGAGAGAGGGGGTTTGAGAGAGTGAGAGAGAGCGGGTGAGAGAGAGAGAGGAGGCTGAGATGAGAGGGGTGAGAGATAGGGTGCGAGAGAAGGGTTTTAGAGAGAGAGGGGTTTGAGAGAATGAGAGAGAGCGGGTGAGAGAGAGAGGAGGATGAGGGGGGTAAGAGAGAGAGGGTGAGAGAGAGGGGTTTAGAGAGAGAGGGTGTTTGAGAGAACGAGGGTGAGCGGGTAAGAGAGAGAGAGGAGGATGAGGGGGGTGGGAGAGAGAGGGTAAGAGAGAGGGGTTGATAGAGAGATGGGGTTTGAGAGAGCGAGAGAGCACGGGTGAGAGAGAGAGGAGGATGAGGGGGGTGAGAGAGAGAGGTTGAGAGAGAGGGGTTTTAGAGAGAGAGGGGGTTTGAGAGAGCGAGAGAGAGCGGGTGAGGGAGAGAGAGGAGGATGAGGGGGGTGAGAGAGCGAGGTTGAGAGAGAGGGGTTGAGAGAGAGATGGGGTTTGAGAGAGCGAGAGATCGCGGGTGAGAGAGAGAGAGGAGGATGAGAGCGGTGAGAGAGAGAGGGTGAGAGAGAGGGGTTTTAGTGATAGCGGGGGTTTGAGACAGCGAGAGAGAGCGGGTGAGAGAGAGGAGGATGAGGGGGGTGAGAGACAGAGAGGGTGAGAGAGAGGGATTTTAGAGAGAGGGGTTTTGGGAGATCGAGAGAGCGGGTGAGAGAGAGAGAGGAGAATGAGGGGGGTGAGAGAGAGGGTGAGAGAGAGGGGTTTTAGAGAGAGGGGGGTTTGAGAGAGCGAGAGAGCGCGGGTGAGAGAGAGAGAGGAGGATGAGGGGTGTGAGAGCGAGTGTGTGAGAGAGCGAGAGGATGATGAGGGGGGTGAGAGAGAGAAGGTGAGAGAGAGGGGTTTTAGTGAGAGAGGGGGTTTGATAGAGCGAGAGAGAGTGGGTGAGAGAGAGAGAGGAGGATGAGGGGTGTGAGAGAGAGAGTGTGAGAGAGAGGGGTTTTAGAGAGAGGGGGTTTGAGAGAGCGAGAGAGAGCGGGTGAGAGAGGAAGAGGAAGATGAAGAGGGTGAGAGAGAGGGTGAGAGAGAGGGGTTTAGAGAGAGAGGAGGTTTGAGAGAGCGCGGGTGAGAGAGAGAGGGGAGGAGGAGGGGGGTGAGAGTGAGGGTGAGAGAGAGGGGTTGCGAGAGAGAGCGGGTGAGAGAGAGAGAGGAGGATGAGGGCGGTGAGAGAGAGAGGGTGAGAGAGAGAGAGGAGGATGATGGTGTGAGCGAGAGAGGGTGAGAGAGAGGGGTTTTAGAGAGAGAGGGGGCTTGAGAGAGCAGGTGAGAGAGAGGAGGATGAGGGGCGTGAGAGAGAGAGGGTGAGAGAGAGGGGTTGAGAGAGAGAGGGGGTTTGAGAGAGCGAGAGTGCGCGGGTGAGATAGAGAGAGGAGGATGGGGGGTGAGAGGGAGAGGGTGGGAGAGAAGGGTTGAGAGAGTGACGGTGTTTGAGACAGCGAGAGAGCGGGTGAGAGAGAGAGAGGAGGAGGCGGGGGGTGAGAGAGAGAGGGTGAGAGAGAGGGGTTGCGAGAGAGAGGGGTTTTGAGAGAGCGAGTAAGAACGGGTGAGAGAGAGAGAGAGGAGGATGAGGGGAGTGAGAAAGAGAAAGTGAGAGAGGGGTTTTGGAGAGAGAGAGGGGGTGAGAAGGAGGGAGAGGGGATGAGAAAGAGACAGTGAGAGAGAGGGGGTTATGAGAGAGGGGTGAGGGAGAGCGGGTGAGAGTGAGAGGGGGTTAGAGCGAGCGGGGTGAGAAGGATGGAGAGGGGATTAGAAAGAGACAGCAAGAGGGGTGGGAGAGAGGGAGGGTGTGTGTGAGTGTGTGTGAGAGAGAGAGTGAGAGAGGGAGGTGAGAGAGAGGGGAATAAGAATAAGAGAGATTGGGGTGCGAGAGAGAGAGAGGGGTGACAGAGAGAGAGGGTGGGAGGGTGAGAGAGGGAGTGAGGTGGGAGAGAGTGAGGGGGTTGAGAGATGGGGGTTGTGAGATGGGGGTTGAGAGAGGGGTATGAGAGAGGGAGGTGGTGAGACAGATGGGCTGAGACAGATGGGTGAGAGAGGGGGTGCGAGAGAGGGTTTGGGAGAGAGAGAGGGGAGAGAGAGGGGTGAGTGGGGTGTTGAGAGAGAGGGGCAGTGAGAGAGAGTGGGTGGAGAGAGGGAGTGAGAAAGAGAGGGGGTGAGAGAGCGGGGTGAGAGAGGGGTGAGAGAGAGAGTGAGAGAGAGAGTGGAGGTGAGAGAGAGGGGATGAGAGAGAGAGGGGGGTGAGAGAAAGGGGAGTGTGGGGGGTGGGGTGAGAGAGAGGGGCGGTGAGAGAGGGGTGAGAGAGAGGGGTGAGAGAGAGAGTGAGAGAGAGTGGGGGTGAGAGAGAAGGGATGAGAGAGTGAGAGAGAGAGGTTGGTGAGAGAAAGGGGAGTGTGAGAGGGGGTTGAGAGAGAGGGACGGTGAGAGAGTGGGGTGAGAGAGAGAGGTGTGAGAGAGAAGGGTGAGAGAGAGAGTGAGAGAGAGTGGGGGTGAGAGAGGGAGTGTGAGGGGGGGAGCGAGAGAGAGGGGCGGTGAGAGGGGGGGTGAGAGAGAGAGGGGGTTGAGAGAGAGGGGCGTTGAGAGAGAGCGGAGTGAGAGAGAGGGCTGAGAGAGAGAGAGGTGAGAGAGAGAGTGAGAGAGAGTGCGGCTGAGAGAGAGGGGATGAGAGAGAGAGGGGGTGAGAGAAAGGGGGGTGAGAGAGAGGGGCGGTGAGAGAGAACGGGGTGAGAGAGAGAAGGGTGAGAGAGAGAAGGGTGAGATAGAGAGTGAGAGAGAGTGGGGGTGAGAAAGAGAGGGAAAGTGAACGAGACGGGGTGGGAGGGGGTGAGAGAGAGGGGGAGAGGGGGAGAGAGGGGGCGTGAGAGAGAGGGGGAGAGAGAGAGGGGGAGAGAGAGTGACGGGTTGAGAGAGAAGAGAGTGAGGGAGAGGAGTGTGAGAGAGGGGTTGAGAGAGAGGGATCGAGAGAGAGGGGGATGAGAGAGAGGGGGATGAGAGAGAGGGGGATGAGAGAGGGGGGGTTGAGAGAGAGGGTGTGAGAGAGAAAGGGATTCGAGAGAGACAGGGTGGGAGAGCGATGGGGATGGGAGAGAGAGGGGTGAGAGAGAGAGAAGGATGAGAGAGAGAGGGTGAGAGAGAGTGGGTGGGAGAGAGAGGGGTGAGAGAGAGTGGGTGGGAGAGAGAGGGGGGTGGGAGAGAGAGTAGGGTGGGAGAGAGAGGGGTGAGAGAGAGAGAGAAGGATGAGAGAGAGAGGGTGAGAGAGAGTGGGTGGGAGAGAGAGGGGTGAGAGAGAGTGGGTGGGAGAGAGAGGGGGGTGGGAGAGAGAGTAGGGTGGGAGAGACAGCGGGTGAGTGAGAGAGGGTGAGAGAGAGAGGGCGATATGAGGGGCGTGAGAGAGAAAAGGGGAGAGACAAAGGGGGTGTGAGAGTGGGTCAGAGAAAGAGTAGAGGTGAGATAGAGAGGGGCTGGGAGAGAGGGCGTGGGAGAGAGAGGGGTTGAGAGAGAGACGGTGTGAGTGAGATGGGGTGAGAGAGAGACACTGAGTGGGAGAGAGGGAGGGAGTGAGAGAGAGAAGGGTAAGAGAGAGAGGAAGTTTGAGATCGAGAGAGAATGTGGGTGAGTGGTTGTGAGGGGAGTGAGAAAGGGGGTTGAGAGAGAGAAGGGGGTGAGATAGTGATGCTGAGAAAGAGAGGGGGGTGAGAGTGAAAGAGAGAGGAATGAGAGAGAGGGGGTAAGAGAGAGATAGTTTGAAAGAGCGAGAGACCAGGTGAGAGAGAGAGGGGATGAGAGGTGTGTGAGAGAGGGGTGAGATTAGAGGGTGAGGGAGAGAGAAGGGGGTGAGAGAGAGGGGGTGTGAGAGAGAGTGGGGTGAGAGAGAGTGCGCGGGTGAGTGAGAAAGAGGGGGTGATGTGAGGGGGTCGAGAGAGAAAGAGGGAGAGACAAAGGGGGAGAGACAAAGGGGGAGAGAAAGAGTGGAGGTGAGACTGAGAGGGGGTGGAAGAGAGGGCGTGAGAGAGAGAGAGGTGGTTTGAGAGAGCAGGTGAGAAAGTGGGGGTGAGGGGGTGGGAGGGAGAGGGTGAGAGAGAGGGGTGTGAGAGAGAGGTGGGTTGAGAGATGGGGTGAGGGGGGTGAGAGAGAAGGCAGTGAGAGAGAAAGGGTGTGAGAGAGGGGAGAGAGAGGGGGGATTGAGGGGGTGAGAGAGAGAGTGAGGGGGTGAGAGAGAGAGTGTGTGAGAGAGAGGGGAGAGATGAGAGAGGGAGTGGGGTGAGGGGGGTTGAGAGAGAAAGTGGGCTGAGAGAGGGGTGAGAGAGAGGGGGTGAGAGGAAAAGAGAGAGTGAGAGGGGCAGAGAGAGGAGATGAGAGATAGAGCGGGGTGAGAGAGAGGTGGTTGAGAGAGAAAGGGGGTGAGAGAGAAAGGTGGGTGTGAGAGAGAGGGGGTGTGAGAAACAGAGAGAGAGAGTGCGAGGTTAAGAGGGTGAGAGAGAGAGGGTGTGAGAGAGGGGTGAGATGAGAGAGAGAGAGCATGGTGTGAGAGAGAAAGGGGGCTGAGAGAAAGGGGGCTGAGAGAGAGGGGGTGAGGGAGAGAGGGGTGAGAGAGTGAACGGGCTGAGAGAGAAAGGAGGCTGAGAGAGGGGGGTAGGGAGAGAGGGGGTGAGAGAGAGTGGGGTGAGAGAGCGAGTGGGCTGAGAGAGAAAGGGGGCTGAGAGAGAGGGGGTAGGGAGAGAGGGGGTGAGAGAGAGCGGAGTGAGAGAGCGAGTGGGTTGAGAGAGAAAGGGAGCTGAGAGAGAGGGGGTATGGAGAGAGGGGGTGAGAGAGAGTGGGGTGAGAGAGTGAACGGGCTGAGAGAGAAAAGGGGGCTGAGAGAGGGGGGTAGGGAGAGAGGGGGTGAGAGAGAGCGGGGTGAGAGAGCGAGTGGGCTGAGAGAGAAAGGGGGCTGAGAGAGAAAGGGGGTAGGGAGAGAGGGGGTGAGAGAGAGGGGGTGAGAGAGAGCGGGGTGAGAGAGTGAACGGGCTGAGAGAGAAAAGGGGCTGAGAGAGAGGGGGTAGGGAGAGAGGGGGTGAGAGAGCAGGGTGAGAGTGCGAACGGGCTGAGAGAGAAAGGGGGCTGAGAGAGAGAGGGGGTAGGGAGAGAGGGGGTGAGAGAGAGCGGGGTGAGAGAGCGAGTGGGCTGAGAGAGAAAGGGGGCTGAGAGAGAAAGGGGGTAGGGAGAGAGGGGGTGAGAGAGAGCGGGGTGAGAGTGCGAACGGGCTGAGAGAGAAAGGGGGCTGAGAGAGAGGGGGTAGGGAGAGAGGGGATGAGAGAGAGCGGGGTGAGAGAGTGAACAGGCTGAGAGAGAAAGGGGGCTGAGAGAAAGGGGGTAGGGAAAGAGGGGGTGAGAGAGAGCGGGGTGAGAGAGTGAACGGGCTGAGAGAGAAAGGGGGCTGAGAGAGAGGGGGTAGGGAGAGAGGGGGTGAGAGAGAGCGGGGTGAGAGAGCGAGTGGGCTGAGAGAGAAAGGGGGTGAGAGAGAGGGGGTAGGGAGAGAGGCGGTGAGAGAGAGGGGTAGGGAGAGAGAGGGTGAGAGAGCGGGGTGAGAGAGCGGGGTGAGAGTGCGAACGGGCTGAGAGAGAAAGGGGGCTGAGAGAGAGGGGGTAGGGAGAGAGGGGGTGAGAGAGAGCGGGGTGAGAGAGCGAACGGGCTGAGAGAGAAAGGGGGCTGAGAGAGAGGGGATAGGGAGAGAGGGGGTGAGAGAGTGGGGTGAGAGAGAGGGTGTCAGAGAGGTGGGGAGAGTAAAGGGTGTGTAAGGGAGGGGGGAAGAGAGAGGGGTAGAGAGAGCGTGCAGAGAGAGAGTGGATGAGGGGATGTGAGAGAGAGGGTGAGATGAGAGGGTGAGAGAGAGAGAAGGGGGTGAGAGAGAGAGAGGAGGGTGAAAAAGGGAGAGAGAGGGAGAAAGAGAGAGGGGAAAGAATGAGAGGGGGTCAGAGAAAGAGTGGAGGTGAGGGGGTGAGAGAGAGGGAGTGGAAGAGAGGGGTTTGGAGAGAGAGAGGGCGAGAGAGAGAGGGAATGAGAGAGAGAAGGGTGAGAGGGTGAGAGAGAGAGGGAGAATGAGAAAGATCGGGGTGGGGGAGAGAGCGGGTGCGAAAGAGAAAGGGGGTGAGTGAGAGAGGGGGAGAGAGACGGGGTGAGAGAGAGATCAGCGTGGGAGAGACTGGGGAGAGAGAGAGGGCTGAGAGAGAAGCGGTGAGAGAGAGAGAGGTGTGTGAGAGAGAGGGGGGTAAGAGAGAAAGGGGGGTGAGAGAAAGGGGGGGTGAGAGAGAGAGGGGTGAGAGAGAAGCGGTGAGAGAGAGAGAGGTGTGTGAGAGAGAGGGGGTAAGAGAGAAAGGGGGGGTGAGAGAAAGGGGGGGTGAGAGAGAGACAGGCAGAGAAAGAGAGGGTGAGAGAGAGAAGGTGAGAGAGAGGCGTGAGAGAGACAGGGTAAGAGAGAGGGGAAAGAGAGACAAGGTTGAGAGAGAGAGGGGTGAGAGAGAGGAGGTGTGAGAGAGAGGGATGTAAGAGTGAGAGGGGGTGAGAGAGAGGGGGTGAGAGAGAGGGGTGTCAGAGAGAGGGGCTGAACGAGAGGGACTGAGAGGAGGTGTGAGAGAGGCGGTGAGAGACAAGGGGTGTGAGAGGGAGGTGTGAGAGAAAAAGGGTGTGAGAGAGGGGGGTGAGACAGAGAGGGGTGAGAGACAGGTGGGTGAGAGAGAGAGGGGTAAGAGAGAGGGAGAGAGAGAGGTGTGAGTGAGAGAGAGAGAGGGGTGAGAGCGAGAGAAGGGTGAGGGAGAGAGAGGGGTGAGGCGATGGAGGGTGTGAGAGAGAGATCGGGGTGGAAGAGATAGCGGGTGAGAAAGAGACGGGGATGAGAGAGAGAGACAGGCTGAGTTAGAGAGACAGGGGTGAGAGAGAGAGGGTGAGAGGGAGGTAAGAGAGAGAGATAGAGATGGGGTGAAAGAGAGAGAGGGGCTGAGAGAGAGAGGGCGTGAGAGAGAGGGGGTGAGATAGAGAGAGGGGAAAGAGAGAGAGGGGTGGGAGAGAGAGAGAGTGTGAGCGAGAGACGCGTGTGAGACAGATCAAGATGGGAGAGACTGGGGAGAGAGGGATGGGTGCTGAGAGAGAGAGAGGGCTGAGAGAGAGGGGTGAGAGAGAGAGGGGTGAGAGAGAGAGCGGGATGAAAGAGAGAGGTGTGAGAGAGACGGCAGAGAAAGAGAGGGTGAGAGAGAGAAGGTGAGAGAGAGGTGTGAGAGAGAGGGGGTAAGAGAGAGAGAGGGAAAGAAGGAGAAGGGTGAGAGGGTGAGACAGAGAGGGAGGATGAGAAAGATTTGGGTGGGGAGAGAGTGGGGTGAGAAAGAGAAAGGGGGTGAGTAAGAGTGGGGAATAGAGAGGGGGTGTGAGAGAGGCGTAAGAGAGAGAGGGGTGAGATAGAAAGGGTGAGCGAGAGGAGTGTGAGAGAGAAAGGGGGTGAGAAAGAGAGAGAGTGAGTGAAAGAGAGAGAGAGTGTAAGTGAGAAAGAGAGAGCGTGAGTAATAAAGAGAGAGCGGGTGAGAGAGGGGTGAGAGAGAGGGGTTGAGAGACAAGGGGTGATTGAGAGAGAGAAAGTGGGGAGGGGGTAAGAGAGAGAGTGGAGTGAGAAGGAGAGGGTGTGATTGAGAGAGTGGGTGAAAGAGAGGGGGTGAGTGAGAGGGGTGAGAGGCGGAGGGGTTAGAGAGAGCGCGGGGTAAGAGAGAAAGGGTGTGAGAGGGGATGAGAGAGAGGGGTGAGAGAGAGGGGAAGAGAGAGGGGGGAGAGAGAGAGGGTTTGAGAAAGAGAGAGGGCGTGAGAGATTGAGGGTGTGAGAGACTGAGGGGATGAGAGAGTGAGGGGGGTTGAGAGAGGGGGTGGTGAGAGAGAGGGGTGAGAGTGGGAGGGGTGAGAGAGAGGGGTTGAGAGAGAGGGGGTGAGAGAATGAGGGGGTGAGAGAAAGGGGGTGAGAGGGGGGGTGAGAGGGGGAAGGTGAGAGGGGGGGTTGAGAGAGAGGGGGGGGATGAGAGAGAAAGATAGGTTAGAGAGAGGGAGGTGGAAGAGAGAGAGGGGTGAGAGAGAGGGGGGTTGAGAGAGAGAGGGGTGGGGATGAAAGAGAGAGATAGGTTAGAGAGAGGGAGGTGGGAGAGAGAGAGGGGTGAGAGAGAGGGGTGAGAGAGTGAGGGGGGTTGAGAGAGGGGGCGGTGAGAGGGGGGTGAGAGATAGGTGGAGAGAGAGAGGGGTGAGAGAGAGGGGTGTGAGAAAGAGGGATTGAGAGAGAGGAGGTGAGAGAGTGTGGGTGTGAGAGAGTGAGGGGATGAGAGAGTGAGGGGGTTTGAGAGAGGGGGTGGTGAGACAGAAAGGGAGTGTGAGAGAGAGAGCTTGGTGAGAGCGCGAGGGGTGAGAGACAGGGGTTGAGAGAGAGAGGGGGTGAGAGAGAGAAGGTGAGAGAGAGAAGCAGTGTGAGAGAGAGAAGCAGTGTGAGAGAGAGGGGTAAGAGAGAGAGATAAGAGAGAGACAGGGGTGACAGAGAGAGTGGTAAGAGAGAGAGGGGTGAGAGACAGAGGATGAGAGAGAGGTGTGTGAGAGGGAAGGGAGAGTGAGAGAGAGGGAGTGAGAGAGAAGGGGTGAGAGAGAAGGGGTGAGAGAGAAGGGGTGAGAGAGAAGGGGTGAGAGAGAAGGGGTGAGAGAGAGAGGTGAGAGAGAGGGGTAAGAAATGGATGGGTAGGAGAGAGAGAGGGTAAGAGAGGATGTGAGAGAGAGGGGGTGAGAGAGAGGGTGAGAGAGAGATGTGAGAGAGAGAGGGCTAAGAGAGAGAGCCGTAGGAGTGAGAGAGGGCGAGAGAGAGGGGGATGTGAGAGAGGGGCGGGGGGGGAGAGAGAAGGGTGAGAGAGAGGGGGTCAGAGAGAGAGAGGGGTGTGTGAGAGAGAGGGGTGAGTTAGAGAGCTTGTGTGAGAGAAATCGGGGTGGAAGAGAGAGCGGGTGTGAAAGAGAGAGGGGTTGAGAGACAGACTGAGAGAGAGAGAGGGTGAAAGAGAGGGGTGATAGAGAAGGGGTGAGAGAGAGGGGATGAGAGCGCGGAGATGAGAGAGAGGGGGTGAGAGAGAGGGGGTGAGAGAGAGGGGATGAGAGAGAGAGACAGGCAAGAGAGAGAGGGGTGAGAGGGAGAGAAGGGTGAGGGAGAGAGGGGTGAGGGAGAGAGAGAGGGCGTGAGAGAGAGATCGGGGTGGAAGAGAGAGTGGGTGAGAAAGAGACGGGGGTGAGAGAGAGACAGACTGAGTTAGAGAGACAAAGATGAGAGACAGAGGGTGAGAGAGAGAGGGTGAGAGGGAGGTAAGAGAGAGAGAGGGTGAAAGAGAGAGAGGGGCTGAGAGAGAGGGCCTGAGAGAGAGGGGGTGAGATAGAGATAGGGGAAAGAGAGAGAGAGGGGTGGGAGAGAGAGAGGTTGAGAGAGAGATGCATGTGAGAAGGTGTGTGAGAGAGATCAGAGTGGGAGAGACTGGGGAGAGAGGGAGGGGGCTGAGAGAGAGAGGGGTGTGAGAGAGAGGGGTGTGAGAGAGAGGGGTGAGAGAGAGAGGGGTGTGAGAGAGAGGTGGTGTGAAAGAGAGGGGGTGTAAGAGAGAGAGGGGTGAGAGAGAGGGGTGTGAGAGAGAGGGGGTGTGAGAGAGAGGGGTGAGAGAGAGAGAGGTGAGAGAGAGTGGTGAGAGAGAGTGGTGAGAGAGGGGGTGTGAGAGAGATCGGAGTGGAAGGGAGGGGGGTGAGGAAGAGAGAGGGGGTGAGAGAGACAGGCAGAGAAAGAGAGGGTGAGAGAGAGAAGGTGAGAGAGAGGTGTGAGAGAGAGGGGGTAAGAGAGAGGGGGGAAAGAGAGAATAGGGTGAGAGGGTGAGACAGAGAGGGAGGATGAGAAAGATTGGGGTGGGGGAGAGAGCGGGTGAGAAAGAGAAAGGGAGTGAGTGACAGTGGGGGAGAGAGGGGAGAGAGAGGGCGGGAGAGAGAGAGGAGTTGAGAGAGAAGGGGTGAGAGAGAGGGGGTGAGAAAGAGAGAGAGTGAGTGATAAAGAGAGAGCAGGTGAGAGAGATGGGGTGTAACAGAGAGGGGGTGAGAGAGAGGGGTTGGGAGATGGGGATGAGAGAGAGAGGTGTGAGAGAGTGAGAGGGGTGAGAGAGAGGGGTGTGACAGAGAGAGGGATGTAAGAGAGAGAGGGGTGAGAGAGAGGGGTGAGAGAGAGGGGGGAGTGAGACAGAAGGGGTGAGAGAGAGGGGGTGAGAGAGAGGGGGTGTGACAGAGAGAGGGGTGTAAGAGAGAGGGGGGATGTGAGAGAGAGAGAGGGCCTGAGAGAGGGGGTGAGAGAGAATGGGTGAGAGAGGGAGAGGGATGTGAGAGAGCGGGGGTTGAGAGACAGGGTGAGACAGAGGTGTGTAAGAGAGAGGGGTAAGAGAGACAGGGGTGAGAGAGAGGGGTGTGAGAGAGACAGTGGGTTGAGAGAGAGGTGTGTGAGAGAGAGGGGAGTGTGAGAGAGAGGGGCTGAAAGAGAGGGTGGGAGAGAAGGGGTGAGAGACAGAGGGTGAGGGACAGAGGTGAGAGACAGAGAGAGGTGTAAGAGAGAGGGATAGGAGAGAGAGAGGTGTGGGGGTGGGGTAATGAGAGAGAGGGTTGAGAGAGAAAGGGTGAGAGAGAGAGGGGTGAGAGAGTGGCGGGGTGTGAGAGAGAGACAGGCAGAGAAAGAGAGGGTGAGAGTGAGAAGGTAAGAGAGAGTCGTGAGAGAGGGGGTAAGAGAGAGAGAGGGGAAAGAGAGAGAAGGCTGAGAGAGTGTGAGAGAGAGAGGGGATGGGAAAGATCGGGGTGAGAAAGAGAAAGGGGGTGAGTGAGAGTGGGGGAGAGAAAGGGGGGAGAGAATGGGGGAGAGAGAGGGTGTGAGAGAGGGGGTGAGAGAGAGGGGTAAGACAGAGAGGGGGTGAAAGAGAGAGGGGTAAGAGAGAATGAGAGTGGTGAGAGTGGGAGGGGTGAGAGAGTGAGAGGGCTAAGAAAGAGAGGGTGTGAGAGTGAGGGGGTGAGAGAGTGGGGAGAGAGGGAGGGGATGACAGATAGAGCGGGGTGAGGGAGAGAGGGGGTGAGAGAGAGAGAAGGGTGAGAGAGAGAGGGGTGTGAGAGTGAGGGGGGTGAGAGAGAGGGTGTGTGAGAAAGAGGGGTGAAAGAGAGGGGTGTATGACAGAGAGGGGATGAGAGAGAGGGGATGAGAGGGAGTAGAGAGAGAGGGGGTGAGAGAGAGGGGGTGAGAGAGAGGGGGTGAGAGAGAGGGGGTGAGGGAGAGGGGTGTGTGAGGGAGAAGGGTGTGTGAGAGAGAGGGGTATGTGAGAGAGAGAGGGGTGTGAGAGAGAGAGGGGTGAGAGAGAGAGGGGTGAGAGAGAGAGGGGTGAGAGAGAGAGGGGGCCTGAGAGAGAGGGTATGAGAGAGAAGGGGGTGAGAGAGTGAGAGGGGCTGGAAGATATAGCCTGAGAGAGGGGGATGAGAGAGGCAGTGAGAGAGAAGTGGTGAGAGAGAGAGTGTGTGAGAGAGGGGGGTTAAGAGAGAGCGGTGAGAGAGAAAGGGTGAGAGAGATGTGTGTGTGAGAGAGAGGGTTAGGAGGGAGAGGGGTTAGTGAGAGAGAGGGGTTAGAGAGAGAGAGGGTGAGAGAGAGAGAGAAAGGTGTGAGAGAGAGAAGGGGGTGAGAGAGAGGGTGAGAGAGAGAGGTGTGTGAGAGAGACCGAGGGTTGAGAGAGAGGTCTGTGAGAGAAGTGGGGTGTGAGAGAGAGAAGGGCTGAAAGAGAGAGAGACGTGTGAGAGAGAGGGGGTGAGAGGGAGAGGTAAGAGAGAGAGAGGGGTGAAAGACAGTGAGAGGGTGAGAGAGAGAGGGTCTGAGAGAGAGAGGGGGTGAGATAGAGAGAGGTGTAAGAGAGAGAGGCGTGAGAGAGAAGGTGAGTGAGAGAGATCAGGTTGGGAGAGACTGGGTAGAGCAAGAGGGTTCAGAGAGAGAGTGGTGTGTGTGTGAGAGAGAGAGAGGTAATAGAGAGAGGGGTGAGAGAGAGGGATGAGAGAGAGCGTGTGTGAGAGAGATCGGACTTGAAGAGAGCAGGTGAGAAAGAGAGAGGGGGTGAGAGAGAGACAGGCAGAGAAAGAATAGGTGAGAGAGAGAAGGTGAGAGAGAGGCATGAGAGAGAGGGGGTAAGAGAGTGAGAGGGCTAAGAAAGAGAGGGTGTGGGAGAGTGAGAGAGGGGAGAGAGAGAGAGGGGAGACAGATAGAGCGAGGCGAGGGAGAGAGGGAGTGAGAGAGAGGTGTGAGAGAGAGGGGGTAAGAGAGAGGTCGTGAGAGAGAGGGGTGTGAGAGTGAGGGGTGTGAGAGAGAGGGGGTGTGAGAAAGAGGGGTGAAAGAGAGGGGTGTGAGAGAGAGGGGGTGAGAGAGAGGGGGTGAGAGAGAGGGGGTGAGAGAGAGGGGTGAGAGGGGGGCGGTGAGAGAGGGTTTGAGAGAGAGAGGGATGAGAGAGAAAGATGTGAGAGGGAGAGCGGGATGAGAGAGAGGGGTGAGAGAGAGGGAGGTGTGAGAGAGAGGGGGTGGGTGTAAGAGAGAGAGGTGTGAGAGAGAGGGCCTGAGAGAGGGGGTGAGAGAGAATGTGTGAGAGAGAGAGGGTGAGAGAGGAGGAGGGTGAGAGAGAGAGGGGTGAGAGAGATAGGGTGAGAGAGAGAGAGGGGCTGAAAGAGAGGGCCTGAGAGAGGGGTGAGAGAGAGGGGTGAGAGAGAAGGGGTGAGAGAGAGGTATGAGAGAGAGGGTGTGAGAGAGAGGGGTGTGATAGAGAGGGTGTGAGAGAAGTGTGTGAGAGAGAGAGGGGTAAGAGAGAGAGGGTGTGTGAGAGAGAGAGAGGTGAGAGAGAGGTGTGTGAGAGAGAGAGGGGTAAGAGAGAGGGGATGAGAGAGATAGAGGGTGAGAGAGAGAAGGGTGTGAGAGAGAGAGAGGGGGGATGAAAGAGAGGGCCTGAGAGAGAAGGGGGTGAGAGAGAGGGTTGAGAGAGAGGGTGAGAGAGAGGGAGAGAGAGAGGGGATGGAAAGATCGGGGTGAGAAAGAGAAAGGGGGTGAGTGAGAGTGGGGGAGAGAAAGGGGGGAGAGAATGGGGGAGAGAGAGGGTGTGAGAGAGGGGGTGAGAGAGAGGGGTAAGACAGAGAGGGGGTGAAAGAGAGAGGGGTAAGAGAGAATGAGAGTGGTGAGAGTGGGAGGGGTGAGAGAGTGAGAGGGCTAAGAAAGAGAGGGTGTGAGAGTGAGGGGGTGAGAGAGTGGGGAGAGAGGGAGGGGATGACAGATAGAGCGGGGTGAGGGAGAGAGGGGGTGAGAGAGAGAGAAGGGTGAGAGAGAGAGGGGTGTGAGAGTGAGGGGGGTGAGAGAGAGGGTGTGTGAGAAAGAGGGGTGAAAGAGAGGGGTGTATGACAGAGAGGGGATGAGAGAGAGGGGATGAGAGGGAGTAGAGAGAGAGGGGTGAGAGAGAGGGGTGAGAGAGAGGGGGTGAGAGAGAGGGGGTGAGGGAGAGGGTGTGTGAGGAGAAGGGTGTGTGAGAGAGAGGGGTATGTGAGAGAGAGAGGGGTGTGAGAGAGAGAGGGGTGAGAGAGAGAGGGGTGAGAGAGAGAGGGGTGAGAGAGAGAGGGGGCCTGAGAGAGAGGGTATGAGAAAGAAGGGGTGAGAGAGTGAGAGGGGCTGGAAGATATAGCCTGAGAGAGGGGGATGAGAGAGGCAGTGAGAGAGAAGTGGTGAGAGAGAGAGTGTGTGAGAGAGGGGGGGTTAAGAGAGCGCGGGTGAGAGAGAAAGGGTGAGAGAGATGTGTGTGTGAGAGAGAGGGTTAGGAGGGAGAGGGGTTAGTGAGAGAGAGGGGTTAGAGAGAGAGAGGGTGAGAGAGAGAGAAAGGTGTGAGAGAGAGAAGGGGGTGAGAGAGAGGGTGAGAGAGAGAGGTGTGTGAGAGAGACCGAGGGTTGAGAGAGAGGTCTGTGAGAGAAGTGGGGTGTGAGAGAGAGAAGGGCTGAAAGAGAGAGAGACGTGTGAGAGAGAGGGGGTGAGAGGGAGAGGTAAGAGAGAGAGGGTTGAGAGAGAGGGTGAGAGAGAGGGGAGAGAGAGAGAGAGAGAGAGAGAGAGAGAGAGGAGTGTGAGAGCGACAGAGGGTTGAGAGAGAGGTGTGTGGGGGGGGGGGGGTGAGAGAGCAATGGGCTGAAAGAGAGGGCTTGAGAGAGAGGGGTTGAGAGAGAGAGTGAGAGAGAGTGGGATGAGAGAGGGAGAAAGGGGTGAGAGTGAGAGACGGGTGAGAGAGAGAGAAGCGTGTGAGAGAGAGGGGTAAGAGAGAGAGAAGGTGTGAGAGAGAGGGTGTGAGAGAGGAGGTGAGAGAGAGGTGTGAGAGAGAGTGGGATGAGAGAGAAAGGGATGAGAGAGAGAAGAGCTGAGAGAGAGGGGCTGTGAAAGAGAGGGTGAGAGAGAAGGCGTGAGAGAGAGATGTGTGTAAGAGAGAGAGATGGGTAAGAGC
Source organism: Chiloscyllium plagiosum (assembly GCF_037043375.1). Lineage (NCBI taxonomy): Eukaryota > Metazoa > Chordata > Chondrichthyes > Orectolobiformes > Hemiscylliidae > Chiloscyllium > Chiloscyllium plagiosum. The sequence goes on from NW_028270158.1 coordinate 75,377,187, forward strand.
GAGAGAGTGAGAGAGAGAGGAGTGAAAGAGAGAGGGGTGAGAGAGAGGGGTGAGGGAGAGAGAGGGGTGGAAGGGAGAGCGGATGAGAAAGAGACAGGGGGTGACAGAGAGACAGGCTGAGAGAGACAGGGGGTGAGAGAGGGGGTGAGACAGAGGGGTGAAACAGAGCGAGAGGGGTGAAACAGAGAGAGAGGGGTGAGAGAGAGAGGGCCTGAGAGAGGGGGGTGCGAGAGAGGGGCTAACACAGTAGGGGTGAGAGAGAGAGGGTGAGAGAGAGAGGTGTGAGATAGAGGGTTAAGAGAGAGAGGGTTGAAAGAGAGGGGTTGAGGGAGAGAGAGTGGTGGAAGGGAGAGCGGGTGAGAAAGAGACAGGGGCTGACAGAGAGACAGGATGAGAGAGTGAAGGGGTGAGAGAGAAGGGGTAACAGAGGGGTTGAGAGAGAGGGTGAGAGAGAGGGGTAAGAGAGAGTGGTGAGAGAGAGGCTGAGAGAGAGGGCTGAGAGAGAGAGAAGCGGTGTGAGAGAGAAGCGCTGAGGGAGAGAGAGAGAGAGGTCTGAGAAGAGAGAGGGGGAAGAGAGAGAGGGGTGAGAGAGAGAGGGGTCTGAGAAGAGAGAGGGGGAAGAGAGAGAGGGGTGAGAGAGAGAGGGGTGAGAGTGAGAGAGGGCTGAGAGAGAGAGAAGCGGTGTGAGAGAGAAGCGCTGAGGGAGAGAGAGAGAGAGGGGTGAGATAGAGAGGGGAGTGATAGATAGAGGACCACATCGGCTGTGTCCCTAACCGCACTCACCTTGATATACCTCGGGATACCGGTGGTTAGGATTGCAGGCTGTAACAGATGGGTACAATCATGGTGAATAGACACACCCTCAGGGACTGGAAGGTAGATGGAACTCCCCGGGTGATCACCTTAGTTTCATTCATTTGCAGCGTTTGAGTGTTCCTGGCTGGGCCCAGTATTGATTGCCTGTCCGTAGCTGCTCGGGAGCTGGTTTTGGTGGTGAGCTGCCTCCTTGAACTGTTGCAGGTGGTGGACCCACAATGTCCTTCGGGAGGGAATTCCAGGAGTTTGAGCCAGCAGGTCTCATTCCCTTGCATTTATTCTGCTCACTGGATGTTGGCTATGCATCCCAATTCTGTATGGATTCTCAGAACGGAATAGGTTTTGTCGAAACAGTTACAAGTGCCACAGTCGCTCAGTGGTAAGCACTGTTACCTCACAGTGCCAGAGACCTGGGTTTGATTCCACTCCTGAGCGACTGTCTGTGTGGTGTTTGTACATTCTCCCTGCATCTGCACATTTTTGACAGATTGCCCATAGTGTCGAGGGATATTCAGGTTAGCTGGAATAGTCGTGGGAAGTGCAGGGTTTCAGGGATATCATCAGGGGATGAATCTGAGTTGGATTCTCTTCAGAGGGTCATTGTGGACTCGATGGGCTGAAGGGCCTGTTTCTGCTCTGTAGGGATTCTATGATATCACTTATCAGCCATATGACAATCGGTTTGACCAATGTACAAAATGGCTTTCACTCAAACAGCAGGCTACTCTGACAACAAACATAACCAGCTTTTAAAATTAGGTTTGTAATTCATTGTATAAGCTTCTTTCCATTCTAAAGACTGGGTGGGGGAGGGGGAATGGGTGAAGTATTGCGGCCTCCTTGCTAAAACACAGATAGACAGCCAAGAGATGCTGGGTATATTGGACAAGTTATACTCCCAAACCACAAAAGCCAGACAGCAGCCAGATGGTTATCCCATCAGCATAATGTCAAAGGCAACAGGTCCCCTGGGCAGACATATCCCTAACAACATCTCCACCAAACAAAGGAGGGCCCAGATAGGAAGGCACCAGGTCCTGCTACACAAAGAAACTAACAGGAACAAGCCATCCAAATGATCAGCAACACTTCAAACTATTAACGGATTCTCCGAATTGGCCAGAAGTATAGAAAGTTCTGAGAAACCATCCAGAAATGAATAAAACCAGGAATCACCTGCAGACTGATCTCTTGAATTTTCTGGAGGCTTTCTGAGGTGCCCAACATGGCAAGGGACAGAGACCAGCTCACCATCCAGAGAGAGGGAGAGAGAGAGGGAGAGAGAGAGACAAGCTGAAGGAAACCCCAGGAGCATGGGAGAGAGGGAGTGTGAAAACCCATTGAGAGAGAGGGAGCTGGAACCAACTGGAATACTGAGTGTCCCCCCTTCAGTCTGTCCATGCGTCAACGCCTGTTTCTCTCAGTCTGACTTCCCCTTCTCTCTTTGTCCTTCTCTCTCCCTGTCTGTCTCTTTCTCTCAATCTGCCTTTCTCTCACATCCTCCGTCTCACTGTCTGTCTCTGCCCCATCTTTCTCTCATCTCCCTTCTCCATCCCCACTCTCTCTACCTCTCTCTCTTTTTCTCACCCTCCCTTTCTCTTTTTCTTTATTTCAGACCTGAAAGTGCTCACCTAATTTTGAACCCCCTAAAAACATTTGCCCATCATTTTCACTCTCCTCCCAAATTTATCCCCTTCCCCAAATACCTTCCCTCCAAAATATCCACCTCACCAACTGTGCCCCCCTCAAATATTTTGCTGCCCCCCCAACATTGCTGTGAGACCCATTCACTGGGGCAGAGGGAGTTGAGTGGAAAAGTGTGGAGCAGGAAAAGCCCAGCAGGTCAGGCCTGAACCATCCACTCTCCTGGCTGACCTGCTGTGCTTCTCCAGCTCCTCACTTTGTAACTCTGACTCTCCAGCATCTGCAGTCCTCACTTTCTCACACCGGGAAATGAGTCTGGGTTGACTGACTGGTCTGTGACTTATTTTAATGTACAGCAAGATCCCAGCCCAAGAATTACAGAAGGTTTGCATCACAGATGGAGTCCTTTGTGCCCATCATCCCCCTGCCCCATTAAATGATCCTGGTTCGGTTCAGGATCCTCAGGATCGGCCCCTGAATGGCCTCATTGACTATCCTTCGTGTGGAGACCTCTTCTCTATCCTGTCTCAGACTTTGCATCACATGCTATCCCTCCCTTCATCTCTCTATGACAACAGTCCCTCCTTTCTCCACCAACCCCAAAACCCCATCAAACCCTCCCCCTGTCTCTGGCTCTCCCACTCCCTCCATGTCTCCCACTCTCCCCCTTCCCATGCAGACTCACAGCCCTTGGGCTGGAGGACATAGTGCAGAGTCTAACTCACCTTTTGACACTGACTGCTGTAATGCACAGCAAGATCCCACTCTAAAACCATCGCCAAGTACACACACTGTCCTTCTCCCTCCATATATGTCCTTCTCACTCTCTCTCTCTCTCCCTG